>NC_039250.1:389634-607134 GCF_003368295.1 Carassius auratus
TGATGATATTTAACACCATCGTTCTGTCTTTCCCCGAATCCACAGCACAGACAAGAGGTATTTGAGTCTGTTCCTCTCTGGTCGAGGGGAATCTAGATCTCGCTGCTGTTGTGACGTTTATATGCGCACATGATATTCTAGAACCTTTCATCAAGGAGCAATATTTCATTTGCATGATGACAAAATCTGATTCAGCGACGTTTATTGCTCTTCATAATGAAAGGCTACAATATGCATGTGCTGTGCATCACTATGATGAACTGGTGTGAATCCTGTGGAAATGTATAGCATTGTGCTGTAGAGAGAAATACTGCAGCGCTTTACTATTCGGTTTCCAGACACACATCATTCAGACTATATCATCTGCATAAAGCTCATTTACAGAATATGTGTGTTTGTCAGCAAATGCATGATATATTGGCTGCTAGATAACTATTTGAAGTTTACTAAGGGTATTTAATGTATGATGAAGCATTTTCTTTCAGAAGACACAATAACTGTAATTGTACACTGAGTGCATTTAAGCAAAATAGATGTAATACACAGCCACTGTGCATTTAACTTGCATTTATCATCCAAGGTTTGTACTTTAAACCATTGTGCTAAAATATTATGTTGAACCATTGCATTGCATTCAAACCTCACATTAATACACAGACTGATTTTTGTTTAAAGGGATTGAGGGTTGGAGTTTGTCTTTAGCTTTTGAATATGGTTAGATGAATCTGTGTTTGCAGAAATAAAGTACAGTTATATTTGCATTGATATTTATTGCAGAAATCGAACTGCTTTTGAAAAAAACAAAACTGATGTCTTCCGGATAAAAACACACAATGTTGGCCCTTTGAAAAAAATTAGGTAAGTTGACCAATTTAACTGTGATTTAATGTCAGTAAAATAAATAAAATTAGTAAAATAATATATTTTAATAATTTCTGTAATATATACCTCTATTTATACAATTTATATATTTAATTTCAGTTTACTAAATATTACTCAAATATATTATTTTACTAAAATGTAAAAAAATATATATAAGTAGTAAATAAAACACATTATTGGAGTATATTTTACAATAAAATACTATTTCAGTTTTTCTGCTACAAAATTTAATGTTTAATTCAAATTGTTACTTGCTAATTGTTTGTTGTGAAATTTACTAGCAATATTTAATAATATACTGTAAACATATTAATATGACTAAAATCAATAAATAAATGCACACTACTGATTCAAAGTTTGTTTATTTTCTCATGATATTTGATTTAAAGCCCTCAGCTAAAATACTTGAAATTAGTAGATACATATAAATTGTAGCTACTGTATGAATTTCTGTTCAAAACTACAAGTACAGTATTATTATTCAGTTTAATAGTTTGAAATGATGCAGCTAAAGAATGAGTAGTTTAAACTAGTAGTGTGGTGTGTTTTTGTCAGGATTGAACATGATAACACGGGTCTGAACGCCAGCTGGTTTCTGGACCGGGTCGTGGTCACCGACATGAACAGACCACATTTACGCTTCTACTTTGCCTGCAACAACTGGCTGAGCAAAACCGAAGGGGACAGCTTGTACGTCCGAGACCTGCTGGGCAGCCTGGACCCCATGGACATGCCCAAATGTGAGGCTTTATCTCCTATAAGAGTGCTGGACTATGGAGAAAACTTGTGATATCGTCTCTGTCTCTGCCCTTTTTCCTCTGATTCCTTGAGTCATGTAAAGGTCAAAGAGTCTGTGGTAATTTAATGCATGCATATCAATATGAGAAATTTCATCCAGTAAGTGAAGTGTTTGTTTTACTCTATGAGTCTGGTGATCAAACACTGCAAGTAATGGCTAAATCCAATCATTTTCATTTAAAACATGCAAAAAGTTTATTTTTATATTATAAATAAATGCTAAATATATTTTGTAAGCTCAGTGAAATACATTTCCGAAATGGAAAATAAATTTAGTTTCAACTTTCTTATAGCAAAATAGCATATATATATAAATATATATATATATATATATATATATATATATATATATATATATATATATATATGTGTGTGTGTGTGTGTGTGTGTTCAGAAAATGATTTTATTTATTGTAAAATTTATACATTTACATAAATTAATTTTTGCAAATATATTTGTGTATATTTTGAAATCTATTTAACAATCTATTTAAAAATCAAATGCTAAATAGCTCTAACATCTAATTTCTTGGATCATGCTTTTGTTTAAACATGTTTGGCCTCCTGAATTTCTACTTTCAGCTGAATAAATGTTTGCTAATGTATTATTTCCTAAAATGTTTTTATTTATTCTTTTATGCTTTATTGTGCACATTTTTCTTTTCTTTTTTTATTTTTCTTTTTTACAGATAATAAATATGTTGTGAGCGTGTTCACAGCTGATGTGAAAGGCAGCGGGACAGATGCTGATGTCTTTCTCAACATTTTTGGGGAAAATGGTGATACAGGTAATACAGAAGTAATATACATAATAAAACAGGCCTGTTTAAGTCTGAACTTTAAAGTGATTCTCAATGGGTGAATAATAATAATAATAATAATAATAATATATATATATATATAAAATAATAAATAAAATATATTTATATATTTATATATATATACTTTGTATAATTTATATATACTGTAAAATAAAAATGAAAATAAATAAAATGTAATAAATAGATTTTTATAATTTTTATAATTTTGTAAATTAAGCTATATCCACCTGGTGTGTTCCCTTGTAAAAAAAATAAAAATAACTGTGCTTAATTAATAGGATTCAGATTTGGTACGAAAAAAATTAAGCAAGCATTATTTTTAAGAAGTACACTTATTTTGGATATTTTTTGACTAACGCACTAAAGCAAAGTACTTGTACAATTACATTTACGATATATTTTAAATGCACAGAATTGCAACATTACAAAGGTTTAATATATTTAAATACAAGACAAACTATAGTCAACAGAGTAAATTTTGGTTTATCATAAATGCTTGCCAGCACTTTAATCATATTTCAAATTATTAATATTAATTTGATACATTTTCATTTAATTGTAAATAACATGTTATTAAATGTTTCAAACATCACATTTAATATCCAGTTACATTAATATATATTGTTTTTATATCCCAAAGGAGAGAGAAGACTAGACAATGATAAAAACAACTTTGAGAGGGGAACCGAAGACAAGTTCACCATAGAGGCTCCGAACCTGGGCCGAGTGAGGAAAATAACCATCGGACACAACAACAAGGGCTCCTCGGCCGGATGGTTTGTGGAGAAGGTACAAACTCATTCACAACTCAGAAAACATTTACATATATCACAGACTTTTTTTAAAATATATAATACAGACGCATTTGCTGCAGTCAGCTAACACAAACACTTGCTGAGCACTGCAAAGAATAATTCTACCTTAGTATTTTTGTCCTGTTTTCCAGTACAAATATCCTTAAGTTATTTACTTGATAATCAAAATTACGAACCCGATCTCACCGCAATTCATACATTTTTCATGAAGTGGCTTATTCGTATGAATTCGTACGACCACACTCGTGCAAATTCATACGAATTTTGCCAAATCGTACGTATTTTACGAGTTGCACAATTCGTAAGAATTTGTACGAAAAACTAACCCCGGCCCTAAACCTACCATCACTGGGGTTTAAAAATAAATATAAAATATTGTATAAAATCGTACGAGTGAGGTCTACAAATAAGTCACCTCGTAAAATACGTACGAATTAGTCGTGAGATAGCGTTGAACTTATTTAAGTCTTGAAAAATGCATTAAAATTAAGATAATTTATTCTTAAAATGATAAAAAAAATATGTGTAAATGCAAAATTTGCTCAATTAAAGAAAAACTAAATTATTTATCTGTTTTGATCCTACAATTCATTTAATTTTGATACATTTTTTGGAAAAGAAGACTTTTGTACTTTTGCTATTCTGGCAACATCAAGCTGTCAAAGTTGCAGTTAACAGTTATTGTAAAAAAAAGAAGAAAAAAAAAGAAAAACCTTTACAATAATAAGAAATTTTATAACAGATACAGAAAAGGTGGCAGTGACTGACTGTCTAAATGAGTCATTAATTCAACCAATTCGTTCAAACAGCTGATTCATTCAAGAATGAGGTGCCTGTCTTTATGAATGTCTTTACATTAATAAATGCAAAAATGTTGGGGTAATACTGTTATGTCTCCACCAATGTCAAAATCAAGCTATTTTGAGTTCATCTGCTTCTCCCATAATCTCCGATCTCACAATTATAAAAGTTTTAATAAAAGTTTTAATAAAGGTGATGCTTTCAACTGAACTGAACTGCAGTGCACAAAAACTATTTCGAAGAGGCCTATAGAGAATAGTGAATGATTCCTTCTAACATGTATTTAGAGCTGCAGCTTTCATATTAATGGAGTGTTTCACTAGTTAGCAGTAAACCGGTCACTTCACCTGAATATTGCTCATAGATTTGTGTTGGAGGTTATCTTTGGAATGGAAATATTGATATTTTATTTGTAAACAACCAATTTGTTCGCTTATTTTATTTCATGTCATAAAACTAGTGAGCTGAGCCAGTATTAGTGCTGACAGTGTTGTGTAAACATAATGAAGAGGCGAAAAGCGGAGGAACAGATTTCAACAAAAAAAAATCGGATTTCAATACCGTTTGTAATGGTTTTAAAAAGCACGTAGTGATGGGTGAAATAGAGCTTTTCTAAACTCCAAACTGAAAATGTTGCAAATTGATTTAGCTATTATTTCAATGCTCTCCAATCGCATCGGGTATCACACGTCATTTGATTCAGATCGTGACTTCAAAGTGCAAATCGCAAATCGTTTGATTCAGAACAGGACTTCGAAGGGAGTATTGCGAATAATTTGATGTATATCTGAACATTGGAGTGGGTTTATAAATCTTCTGATTCATATTGGAACTTTAGAGCTGGTGTTTGAGTCTTTTCGTGAATTTAGATATTCGTCATGTGTGTTCAGAATATGAAGTGATGGTTTGCGAGTTGTTATTTAGATCGGAACTACGGAGCGGGATTGTGAATAATTTTTGGCTATTCTAACATAAAAAGCTCTCTTTATGAATTATAGCTATACATCGAGACTTTAGAGAACATAAACTGTAGTCAAAAGTCTATCATAAATGTGAAATTGTTGGGGTAACTAGATAGTTCGAATGGAAGAGGAGAATAATTAGCATATTCATAGTTCCATGAATACTTAATAATGTAAGCTTGAAAAGTGGCATTTCACCCATTTTAAGACAAAAACAAGTTAATTTCACAAATAATGACTTAAATATGTAATTTTGATCATCAGTAGATGAGTTTTAAAGGCTAGAATTATACTGAACGTTCAAACTTTTGAACCGTTTCAAACTTTTGCAGCTACTTCATGCTTTCAGGCCAGGCTTTCTCAAGCCAACATCAAAGTTTGTCTCAAAGTTTTTCATCTCGTTGGAGAGCTGCACCTCACATCACATCTCTCAGGATGAGGTCATTCTCGTCACCTTATCCACACTGAAAGCAAACACCGCACTACTCTACTGGATTGGTTTTCCTGCGGATGAGAGACGCCGCCTCAGATAGATATGCACAAAGATTGTTCACACAGAAACCCAGAGTTCACCTCTGCTGTCTGCTTTTATTTCAGGTCATAGTGGATGATTTGGGAAACAAGGCCGTGTACGAGTTTCCAATCAGCCGCTGGTTTGCCATCGACGAGGATGATGGGAAGATACAGAGAGATATTCTGGTTGGAGGCAGTCAACCCACCGGTAAAAATTAAAGGAACATACAGACAAAATCTCCTCGTGCAACCTCCAAACTAAAGCATTGGTTTAGAAAAATAAGCATCATCACAAAGTAATGTTGTTCACT
Source organism: Carassius auratus (assembly GCF_003368295.1). Classification (NCBI taxonomy): domain Eukaryota; kingdom Metazoa; phylum Chordata; class Actinopteri; order Cypriniformes; family Cyprinidae; genus Carassius; species Carassius auratus. The sequence continues at coordinate 395,537 of NC_039250.1, forward strand.
TCATCCCTTCTGCTCTATGTACATGTATATCTTTGCAGGCATCGTGTACAACGTTCAGGTGGTGACGGGGAAGATCAGAGGTGCAGGAACCAACTCCAAAATCCACATGATCATGCACGGCTCCAAAGGCCTGAAGAACAGCGGTAAGATCTTCCTGGAAGGAGGGAAGTTCGAGCGCGGTCTGACCGACATCTTTAACGTGGAGATCGCGGCGCTGCTCAGTCCGCTCAGCCGAGTCACGATCGGTCATGATAACGGAGGCGTCAGCGCCGGCTGGTACTGCGACAAGGTCAAGCATCTGTCAACCATTCAGTTCATTTCATGTCACCTTGTACACTGTAAAATGATGCTAGAATTGTTCCTTTTTGGGTTTTTGGGTTATTGTCCCTGGAGCAGTACCCTTAAAAGGACATATTGTATCTTTTTTACCCCTAATAGGGACGTATTAGTACCTCAAGGGTGTGTATTAGTACTCTGAGGTATTAATATGTTAGTTAATAAAATGTAAAAAAAAAAAAAGATAAAATATGTCTTACTACAGGGTACTGCCCCAGGGACAAGCTGTTATACCCCAAAGTTACAATTTTAAACCTCTTTTTTCCATTGATTATCATCAAAAATAGTTTTCAGTAGTTTTCTGTAAATGTCAATGCCAATCCATATCATTAAAGAGTTTTTTCTCTTACAAACACCATACAGTTTCATTTCTTCTCTATATTCTGGTTTGTTTATATAACCTATATACTATTATATTTCATTCATACTGATTTATACAACATTTATTTCCTAGAACATAGTGAAAATGTATTTGTTTTTTTGTCTGGAAGCTTGTTCCCCCACAGGATTCAAAAATACAAAATTATTTCATCTCATTTATTTCATCAAAATTATTTCACCTCATAATTCCAATTTTTTTTTTTTATTTCAATTCAATTAAAATTTTTAATTCTCACAATTTTGTCTTTTTTACTTGCAATTCTTAGGGGAAAAATAATTGTTAGATATAAATGCAGAGTTACAAAATGTATTACAATTATAAAAAATAAAAATAAAAAGCCAGAACTGCAAGTTTATATCTCGCATTTGAGAGTTTTCTCGTAATTCCGAGTGAATATCTCGCTATTCTGACTTGCAAACATAAACAACTACAATTGTGAGTTAAAAAGTTGCAATTATATTTTTTATCTTCAATGATTTTCTGATTTATGGAGCGATAAAAAGAGAAATCCCAAATCTTCTAGAAAGTATTTTAACTGTCTCAAAATCTTTTATGCTCTGGCCCAGACAGCAAGCAGTTTCGGCTCAGATCCGGCCCACATCTGGTCCGAGTGAAATCCATGCTGGCCAGATGTGGGCCGGATCTGGGCCGAAATTGCTTGCTAGAAATGTATGCAAATTAGTGCATATTTAATTAGAAAATGTCTCATTTGCATATTTCGACATTACATTTCAGAAAACGTGTAATACAAATCAGTTGTCTTAATGTACTGTGATTAATCAACTGGGAAACTATGGTCATATATTAGTTCCCTTATTCACCTGTGATGTCCTAAACTCAAAATTCTGCATCTTTAAATGCTTAATTTGTGTTTTTGTGTGTGTGTGTGTGTGTGGTAGGTGGTCATCTTCTGTCCGTTCACTGGCATCGAGCAGACGTTCCCCTGCTCTAAATGGCTGGATGAGGACGAGGCTGACGGGCTCATCGAGAGGGAACTGTATGAAATGGTTTCGCTCAGGCAGAAGAGGCAGAAAAGTGAGTATGGCTCATAATGTGAGAGAGAAACATGTTGTAGGTTTTGTGAGGTTAAACAGATCTGCTGTTCCTCAGAGCATCCCTGGTCTCTCTGGATCTTGACGTCAGATCTTCCAGGAGCGGGAACAGACGCATCTGTCTTACTCCAGATATATGGAGAGAAGGGCAAGTCGGATGAGATGAGACTCGACAACAAAACTGATAACTTTGAGCAGGGCCAGCTGGACAAGTTCATGGTAAATCTGCCGCTTTAAGGAGAAAAAATAATAGGTGATTTGGAGAGAAATTATTAAATGGTAATATGTTTTTTAAAATACATAAGCATGGCTATATAACATTTTTAATTATTAATTGAAACATTTTAACATATCATATGACGTTCTAAATAGCCAATTTGCAATATTAGGAGTGTATACATTACATTTAAGGATTGGTAAATTGAGTTAGTTTTTGGTTTAAGATAATATTATAGTTTATAAAACTTTTTATTTTTATTTTTTAATATTCACATTTTAATATAAAAATGTTTTAATATTTCACATATATATAAAATTAAGTGTTATATTATTTATTTAAATTCTACGTTTTTATGATTTAATCAATTTTTTGTTGGCGTTTTATTTAGATTTTTTAATTTTAAAAAATTATATTTTTTATTTTACATTTTTATGATGTAATTAATCTTGTTAAATGTTTTATTTGAATTTGTTATTTTTTTAATTACTTTTTGTATTTTAATTTTTTTTAATTTCATGAATTTTAGTATGTGTATTATCTTAATGGTTTTACATTTAAAATTATTTTTTTCATATATTTGTATTATTTAATTTTAATGCGTGTTTTATTTAGATTTATATATTTTAAATTTATTTTTATTCTACATATTATAATTTAATTAATTTATGTATTCATTTTAATTAATTAATGAACTTAAATTTGTGTAAACAATCAATTTGAACACAAATTTCAAATGTATAGGATTTGTTGCTGTTTTTGCATTTCAGCTGTTAAAGCTATCTGTGTAATCTGATAACTCTTATAAATCTAATTACTGAACCTATTCTGTATACTGAATCTGTTTCTTCAGATTGAACTACCGGATCTTGGGAAGCTGATTAAACTGAGAATCTGGCATGAGAAGAGAAACCCTTTCGCCGGCTGGCATTTAAGTCGAGTAAGAGCATGAGATGCTGCTGCATTTAATGCTTCACACTTTGAATCTGAATAACAGTCTTCTTTATGTCTCCTAAGATTTCCATAATGAAAACGTTAACAAAGGAAACATATAAATTCCCATGTGAGCGCTGGCTGGACTCTAACGAGGACGATAACGAGGTGGTGCGAGAGCTTCCAGCCACCGGAGATCTCATCCCAGAACCTCTGACACGTACATTTTTATGCATTGCTATTATCGTTAACATCGGTCTACTAGTTCATTTCGCTCTCTAATGGATATTTCTGTTCCTCCAGTGGTCAAGTATCGCATCACAGTGTACACAGGGAGCGTGAGCGGCGGAGGAACAGATGCACATGTGTTTCTGTGTCTGATCGGGGATCAGGGAGACACCGGCGACCGCGCTTTGATCAACTGCAAAAACAATGTCAACAAGTTCGAGAAAGGAAACGTTAGTGACGGTTCTGTGGAGCATCTCTGATGTGCTTGTGTTCGTCCATTTGTCTCTCTGACACTCTGCCGTGCAAACACAGAACGTTCCCTTTTTTTTTGTGAACCAAATAATAACGTTCACATAATGTTGCAGGGAGATAATTTTTAAATAAACTAAAAATAACTTGGACAGTTCCCTAATGGTAATTTTGGGGTTATTATTTTGTAACAGTAAAATAACGTTCCCAATACGTTGCGAGAAAAGTTATTTTTAAAAATAACGTATACAGAATGTTCACTAATTACTATTTTTACAACCTTGTAAACTAAACATACAATAGCAAACTTGGCTGTTTTGTGTCACGACCGAAGTTAAATACAGCAATTATTAAAATTATAATTCCAACTGTATGGTTAAAATATTACGGCAGAATGGGAAAAGCACAGAATTCAAAGAACTGATCGTCTCTGATCTGTGCACACTTTCTCCTATTTTTACGGAAAGCTGCACACTCGCGTAATTAAAAAATTAAGTGTTGTTTCGTTTTACTGGTGGACTGACTAACATTTGTTTATCGATCTCGAGGAATTTCTTATAATTACTATAGATATGAGAGTAAATATGATTTCATAAACCCTAACTGAAGAGAAAATAAACTAACTTAGGCCTACAATTCAGATATAAAATATGTTTTTTTTTGTTTGTTTTTTTTTTTTTTTGGTGCATGTGAAAAAAAAATCATAATTTAAAGTTTAAAAACCATATACTGTGTTTAAGACATTGTTATAATAATTGTCATGGTTTGATGTGATATGAGCTAACCAATCGTTAGATTTAATTACCGGTGGTAGCACGATTTATGATCATGCTTTTTTCCTCAGTTGCTCAGAACAAAAGTGGCCAACTTACTTGTTCATATGTCAATATCCAGTGAAAACTCTTATTTGGGTCATATATTCCAAGACGTAGACTAGAATCTATGATTCCTAATTACAGTATCCACACATTCACTCAAAACATTAGATTCATCCGCGCTGGATCTGAGCCGATGCACAACCCACTTAAAGAAGATAATTCTGGAAATAACTGCAATTGCAGGTTTCAAACAGAGATGGCGACACAGAGGCAAACGTACAGGATGCAGGTTTATATTGGGCATAAACGTTAAAGTAACGTTAGAGAAACATTCTAGAAACCAAAAACTAATATTCTTTGTCCGTTGAGAAAACCTTCCTGTGTAGGGTTGGGCATTAAAAACCGGTTCCATTTTAGAACCAGTTCCAAATTTCCAAAAAACAGAAACTGAGATTTGTGCCCTGCTTGTGTGCAGCACACACGAAGAGAAGACACTGACTTCTTTCTTATCTGTCAACCAGTATGCAGAAAACTAAATCAGTATATCAGTGTTCTGTAGGCTGCTGATTTTTGCTCGTGTTATTCAGCTGCAACAGAATGCTTTGTAAAAAGACAGAATAAATGTTTGACCTAATTTTTGGGGGATTTTTTTTCTTATTTGAATTGAAACTACTGTGGGAATCGATACAATTCAAACGATACTCAACCCTATTCCTGTCTAACCAAACTTTCTGTGTGTTTGTCACAGGCGGATGAGTTCATCATTGAGGCTGTGTCCATCGGGCAGGTGCGCAGGGTAAGAATTGGTCACGACGGCCACGGCGGAGGCTGCGGATGGTTCCTGGATAAAGTGATCATAAGAGAAGAAGGCCAGGCCGAATCACAGGCCGTCGAGTTCCCATGCAACAGGTGACCGTCAATCCATTAACTGGAACCCAAAGCATTGGTTTAATGTGTTAGTTCACCTCAAAATTTTAATTCTTTCATTAATAACTCACCATCATGTCATCCCAAACTTGTGAGACCTTCGTTCATCTTCGGAACACAAGTTGAGATATTTTTAAGACTCTCCATGAACAGCAACTGCAGTGTTTCTATTCTTAGAAACGTACATCAGTAAAACAGACTACGCGACATCAGTGGCACAACTTCTATTTACTTAAGCTACGAGAATAATTTTTGTGCGCAAAGAAAACAAAAATAATTTATTCAAAAATTATTCTCCCAGAGTTACCGTCTTCCGGTATTTGGAGAGTACCACGACATATGATCATGATTTCCCCAAAATATAATCAGCATTGTTTACGTTCTGGAGAAAATGCGTGCATGCTGAATAAAAACAATACTGATTATGTTCTGGGGAAAGCGCAGACGTACGTCATGGAACTCTCAAAAATGCCGGAAGACGGAAACTCTGGGAGAAGAATAGTTGAATAAATTATTTTGATTTTCTCTGCGCTCAAAAAGTATTCTTATAGCTTTGCAAAATTGAAGTTGAGCCACTGATGTCACATGAACTGTTTTGCTGATTTACTGTCCTTGCTACCTTTCTTGGATTGGGAAGATTGCAGTTGTGTTGCTGTCTACGAAGGGTGAGATTCCATCGAAAAATATCCTGTAGCTCAATTGGTAGAGCTTTGTCTTATCAAGCCCAAGGTTGGGCGTTCGATTCCCCCGGGAACACATTATAGGTAAAAATTGATAGCCTGAATGCACTGTAAGTCGCTTTGGATAAAAGTGTCTGTTAAATGCATAAATTTAAATTTATTCTTAAAGGGGGGGTGAAATGCTTGTTTTCACTCAATATGCTGTTAATCTTGAGTACCTATAGAGTAGTACTGCATCCTTCATAACTCCAAAAAGTCTTTAGTTTTATTATATTCATAAGAGAAAGATAGTCTGTACCGATTTTTCCCGGAAAAACACGACCGACTGGAGGCGTGACATGTGGGCGGAGCTAAAGAATCACGAGCGCCAGTAGGCTTTTGCGTTGAGAGCATGTGGAAGCTGTGACATTACTGTGAGGGAAAAAACATCCAAAACAAACCATGGCTTACAGTCAGATTCAGCGTATATTTATGATCCAGAATCAGATCCAGAGGCTGAAACTGAAGGAGAGCAGCAGCAGCAACGACTCGCTCCGAGCGGGGCTCGAATCCGGGTCTCCGATGGGAGGGGACGCACTAACAAGGAGGCAGAGATATTTGAAGCAGTTTTACTCACCGCATGCGGTTCCAATGCACTATCGTGACCCTTTTTCCTTGGGATTGCATCATCCTTCAGAAATAAACGATACGCAAATCCGACATCAAACTGGGCCTTGTTTGTAAAACAAGCATCTTCGAAATGCAGGGAACAAACACAAACACTTGCACAACTCCGTTGATGCTCTGTAAAAATAAACTCCATCCACTGGTCCCTTAATGCTGTTTCTCTTTTGGTAATCTGTGCAGGGTTGTCTTGCCCTGGCAACCAAAAACACACTTCTTTTGTGACATTTGTCGACGCTCTCGCTCTGATCAGTGAAGTCTGTTGTGCTCTCAGTGCTCTGCTATACGGGAGCGCGCTCTTCCGGCAGAAGTGCGTCAGGACACATATAAGGAAATTCAGCTCCATCTAACGTCACACGTTAGACGTATTTTTGTTCACGTTGGGAACAAAAATACTCCTTCAAACGTACAACTTAATTTTTGAAACTTTGTCCATGTTTAGCATGGGAATCCAACTCTTTAACAGTGTAAAAAACTCAGTATGCATGAAATAGCATTTCACCCCCCCTTTAATTTGTGTTCCGAAGACGAACAAAGGTCTTAAGGGTTTGAAGCGACATGAGGGTGAATAATTAATGACATAATTTACATTTTAGGGAGAATTAACCCTTTAATGTGCTGAATAGGTCGTTCCTGAGTGACATTTGTCTTTTTTTCTTCTTCATTCATCGGTTCAGATGGTTCGACCACAACGAAGACGACGGGCAGATTGTTCGTGAGTTGGTGCCATTAGCAGACGGACAGAGACTTTACAGTAAGTTTTCTCCTGTTTCATATCTTGGTTTCCCTTTCTGTCGTTCACTTCAATGTTGTGTCGAAGTTCAGGGGCATTCTCAGTACTCAGTAGATTCTTTAATTTTAGAATTACTTATTTTTAGATTTTTATGATTTTCCAATTTTATATTTTTAAAGTTTTTTAGAAGTTTATTTTATTTTACTTATTTATTTAATTATATTGTTTTATTTTTATAGTTTTACTTGTGAAATTATTTCAGTTCTACTTTTTATAATTTTTTTATATAAAACTTTTTTTAAGTTCTGTTATGAACTCAATATTTTTATGATTTAATTTTTTTTATTTCTTTAGTATTTTATTAGTTTTTTGTTAAATGTATTTTTTTTACATTTTAAAATGTAATGAAATTTTTAGTAAGCGTTTTATTTTGATAGTTTTTTTTACGCATTTATTTTTATTTTATATTTTTAGGACGTTATACATTTTTACTAAGTGTTTTATTTACATTTAAATTATCTTGATGAATTCTTCTTTTTATGATTTTATTTTTGTTTTTATTAAAATTGTCTTTTGAATATTTTGTAAGTGTTTTATTATTATTTATTTAATTTCAATTGACATTTTTGTTAATTGTTAGCTTTTCTCATAACTGTTCAGGGGAACATCAGTTTCACCGAAAACCAGAATTCAGCACAAAGGTCAAATTACAGAAGCCTTTTCAGTTCTCACAACACATGATGCTGAATATTGGAAATGTCTTGTTTCAGATGTCAGCTATCACATCGCAGTGAAGACGGGTAACGTCAGTGGAGGAAGTTCAGACTCTAAAGTGTTTGTGAAGTTCTACGGTGAGAAGGGAGACACCAGCAGAATGATGCTCGTGGTCTCAGACAACAACCTGCGCAATTACTTCGAGGCGGGTCGGGTGGATGTTTTCACCGTCGACACCGCTGACATCGGGCAGGTCACAAATTTGCGCTTTCCTAAGAGTACTGCATTACATTTAGCAGACACATCCTCATAAACTCATGAAGATGTTTTTCTCAAATCTAGATCAACCGGCTCCTGATAGGTCACACTAATGAAGGCATGCGCGCTGGCTGGTTTCTGGACAGCGTTCAGATCATGGTGCCAAATCATGGCAAACACTACATGTTCCCAAGTCACCGCTGGCTGTGTAGAGACGAGGCTGATGGGAAGACGGAGGTGGAGATTTACCCCAGTGAAATACTGGATGTTGAACAATGTAAACGTTCATGCTGTTATTATATAGCAGATCCCTGCTGAAAACACACTGCAAACAATCTACTTCTTACTTAGTAGAAGTAGCTTAGCAACATTCTAAACCTCTCAAAACAAATTACATTTATTGTTCTGATCCCAATAGCAGATATTTCTCTTTTTGTAATTTTTCAGAAAACGAGACTTAAGGCCAGATTTATTAACAATGCAAACCATCTTTTGGCGTTAGAATGTAACGATTTACTAAGACGCACAGAGAAGAATTAGCACTAAAATGCCATGCACACAGTTATTTTTGCATCTGACCTTATTCAATATGCATTTGTAGAAGACGCAAAATTTATGAGCTTTAAAATGATTCACGAAACGCGATTTACAAACGTTTACGCTCATCAAACTACTGTTTTTTGCACCAATATTTAACGCCCAAAATGCATGTGGTAATTTGCATTGCTCTTGGTAGATTGCACTGGTCATTATGGAGATGATTTGCTGCATCTGTGTTAGTAAATCACACGCATAATTTTCCCCTTCCGTCGACGCTGTTTTGGAATTGTATTTAGTAAATCTGGCCCTTAATATGCTTTTGTGTGTCTTAAATCAATGGAATAATTTTTGCATGTTCTTGTTTTTAGAAGCATGAAGTATTATTGCTTTCTTTTGTAATTGTCCTGTAGTGATAAACTATGAGATCACGGTTGTGACGGGGGATGTTTTTGCTGGTGGCACAAATGCCAATGTTTTTATCCAAATTTACGGAGATCAAGGAAAGACGGAGGTGCTCCAAATCGGCAGCAGGTCAAACAACTACGAGAGAGGAGCAACAGACATATACAAGGTACTGTCAATGTCTAGCCATCATCATCACACTCACTCAGCGTCATACTGATCTGTGACGTCTGTGCGACAGATTGAGGCTAAGGATGTGGGGAAGATCTTCAAGATCCGTGTTAGCAATGATGACTCGGGCGTAGGAGCCGGATGGTACCTGGACCGGGTGGAGATCAAGCGTCTGATAATGGCCATGGTCCCCAAAGAGAAGAAAGAAGATAAAAAGAAGAAGAAGAATAAAAAAAAGAAGAGCGAGGAGGATGAGGACGAGGAAGGCGGTGGAGAGGAGATGCGTGAGGTGGTCTTGACCTACTTATTCCCCTGCGATCGCTGGCTGGCTTCTGATGAGGAGGATGGAGAGATGGTGGTGGAACTTCTTCCAGAGGACAATGAGGAGCTGGAGGGTACAGAAACCGGCCAATGTTTGATCATGCGGCTCTGTTAAATACGTTCGACTATGTCAGTCACCTTTAGACTCTAAAACCGACTCAAAATAATGAATCAACCACATAGCAACACTCTAAATTAGTGGTCGGCCAGACAGCCAAACAGAAAAATGTATAGGCTGATGCCAATATTTGAAAAATGCCAAATATCGGCCGATATATCGGTCTTGTCTTGCATATATCGGTTGACCAATTCTCTAAATCACTCTAAATTCTCTAAACTCTACACTCAGCAACCATATAGCAACAATCTAAAGCCCCTTTAGAATAACCTCTCAATTGCAGAGCTATACTTAAACCAATCAGAAGAACCTTGCAACCAAATAGGCACACTTTATAACCGCAGAGAATACCTTAACAACCACAAACAAACAATTTCAAACACTCTAGAATTAAGGCAATGATTTTTACATGGGAAAACACCACTTATACAGTATTTCTTTCAGATTTACAGTAAGAATCCAGTGTGACATTTAATACTGGTGTATGATAATGGACAAATCACAGATTACCGCTGCAGTACCATTGATCAAATCATGGTAAATACTTTCTTGTTTTAATAATTCATAATCTGTTCCACCTCAGAAAACACATATGAGGTCCACATCTTCACGGGGAACATGATGGGGGCCGGAAGTGATGCCAACGTGTTCATCAACATCTACGGAGAGAACGGAGACACTGGAGAACGACCCTTGAGAAAGTCCAGTCATCTCAACAAATTTGAACGCGGACAGGTAAGATGAATGACCGAATGAACGTCCAGTCGTGGAAGGCAGGCAATCTGACACGATCCCTCATGTTATTCACAGTAGATGTAGTGGTATAGTCTTACTCATCTGTTAATGTGAGCCGATTAATTATTTACCACACACATCGAATATTCTCCTCTGAATCGAGGCCACCTTAACAGACCCAAGCTGACATCCTGCGTCTCATTGTTTTCTTCATGTTTGTGGAAGTAGATTCATCGTTATGTGCTGCTTCAACTTACAGGAGGACACGTTCTCCATCACGGCCGTGGAACTGGGGATTTTGAAGAAGCTAAGGATCCGTCACGATAACAGCAACCAGTCAGCTTGGTACCTAGACAGGGTAGAGATCGTAGACACTAAAGATGACACCACGTGAGTTCACTCAGACTGATTCCTTAAGCTCTGGCCTGACACAGATATCAGAGCAATCTAGAAACCAAATAGTAACTCCATACAACCCTTCAAAACACTCAAGACAACCCAACAACCGCATAGTAACACTCTAATACTCTCAGAATTACCCAGTAACCACATATCAACTCTAAAATGCTTAGAATTACCCAGAAGCTACATTAAAAGACAGGAAAACAGATCCCATGGAGATTTGGATGTGTCGATTTATTAATGAGCCTATTGTGTTGAAGCGCTTAAACACAGTCACATAATGCAGAAACTTAATGAACGCGTCTCACGTATTACTCTGCATATCGGCTTACGCTCAGGTATTACTTCCCCTGTAACCGCTGGCTGGCGGTTGATGAAGATGACGGTCAGATTGCGCGAGAGCTCGTTCCTGTGGATGAGGCCTTCATGAGGAAGGACGAGGATGAGGAGGATTCTGGGGCCACACTGGGTTTGGAGCAGAAAGGTGAACAAAACACGAATAAATTTAGTTTTACGTCAAAGCAGATCTAAAAATATATTCCCTAGCGATTCAAATTGTAACTGGAAAAAAATTGCTGAAATTATATTGAAACCATACCTACTTTTAATTTCAGTCTAAAGCAAACGATTGCAAGTTTGTGGTCAGTTTTGTCTGTCAGTCCATTTATTTTCTTCGTATTCTGTTTGTAGCAATGTCGACAACATACACATTGAGGATCAAGACTGGAGAAAAGAAACATGCTGGAACAGACGCCAATATCTTTGCGATTCTGTATGGAGAGAATGATGACACAGGTCAAAAAACACGCAATCACCAATTTGAATAAATATAGTGCGTTCTTTACACTATTCGCTAACTATTCAAATGGCTTTTTTTGGTTTCTTTTTCTCTATCCTCATGAACCGAACAGGACTCATTAACCTGAAAGCCTCTAAATCGCACAAAAACAAGTTCGAGAAAGGAATGATCGATGAATTTATCGTGGAAGCCGTGGATCTCGGAGAACTCCAGAAACTGAGAATTGGCCATGACAACTCAGGTGAGACTGACGGTCATTAAATGTGACTGAAAGCACGTCTGAATGTGATCACATGCTGAGTGACAGCCGGGTTTGAATCAGGCTTTGTTTGGACAGGATTCGCTCGACTGCCTCTAAAAGCTTCTTGCAAACAGTTAGCAACCTGTCTGGTATTAAGTTGCTTGGCAACATTACAGAAACGCTCCAATCACATCGCTCTTAATGGCAGCTGTTGTTCCCGAGTCACTGGGAATAAATCACAAATAAACCTCTTACATTCCTGGACAGCAGTTATTGAATGGAGATCAAACTTTGCTTATGTTTCTCCCGGATCTCAATACGGAGTTTCAAAAAATATCTCGGTATTATCTGAAACTCTGCTCAAATACACTTAATAGCCAAAAGTATTGGACCCCCTGTTTTTAACGACCAGGTTTGACTATTTTAGTATTTTCCATGAGTATAAATCTTTTTGCTTATGTTTCTCCCAGATCTCAATCTGGAGTTTAAAAAAAAATCTCATTATCATCAGAAATTGTGCTCAAATACACTTTATTGCCAAAAGTATTGGACCACCTTTTTCTAATGAATAGGTTAGACTACTTCAGTATTTTCCATGAGTACAAATCTTAATGTTAAAGCATTTAATAACGCCCTAGGGAATTGTGTGCTTCTAATTTGATCCACTTTATTCTTTAACACAGAAGTAAGCCGTTTCTGTGAATTTCGGTTCATTAGCTGCTGTAGGGAAATAACGAGAAGAATAACAAAGTGCAGTAAACGGTAAAACTGTGTGCACTACAAGCTAGGATGGTCATAAATAAGATAATATGTAAAAAAAAACACCAATGACTTGTACATATGGTATATGGACAAAAGTATTGACACCCCTTCTTTAGAACAAAAAAAGACATTTCCAAAATTGTGGTAACAAAGATAAATGAATGTGTTTAAAAAATTTATTTTAATCTCTGTTGGAAGTGTCTTAAATGACTGTATGCATATGTAAAAATCATTGGTGTTTGATGATTTTTTAGCCCAAGGTCTGTATTTAAAGTTACAGTAGACCAATAAAGTTCTTCCACACTGACTGAATCAATCATTTCTTTTGAACCTTGCCTTATACACAGAGGCATTGTCATGTTAGAATAGAAAAGGGTCCTGTCCAAACTGTTGCTACAATTCCCTAAAATATGCTTTTACAATAAGATTTGTACTCATTGAAATTAATAAAGCGGTCAAACCTCTTCATGAGAAGGAGGTGTCCCAATTCTTTTAGCAATATAGTGTATATCTGGAGTGTTTCTCATCAAATGATCTGAGCTGCTCTCCTCTTAATGTTAACGCTTTATATTCTTACAACATCACAGCTATTGGCTCGTTTGGGTTTGTTTTATAAGGAATTTTAAGAGGAACATCTGTAAAGCTCATCTTTTAATTCTTCAACTTCATTCCAGAGAACTTAAGCTATAAAAAAGCAACGTCTGAGCAATAAATAGACATCTTGGATAGTTTCCTCTCTAGCTGCACTATCAGCAGGAGCATTGATGGAGATGATTGGGTCTGTGTTTTGCAGGAGGGTCGGCTGGATGGTTCCTGGACTGGGTGGAGATCGACGCTCCTTCTCAAGGACAGAGGCTTCGTTTCCCATGTGGCCGCTGGCTGGACACAGGAGAAGACGATGGAGCTGTTGTCAGAGATCTGTATCCAGCGGAGCTACAGACCGAACTTTACACGCCGTGTAAGAGACCGTGAACCGCTTGTGTACAGCCAAAGCACATGCAGTGAATTAAATAGAGATTATTTTATCATTGTTTGCTTCCACTGAACATCAAAAAACAAAAAAGGTTGTAGATTATATCCCAAAAATGTCAAAGATGATTTTCTTATTCGTTAATTGTTTTGTCTCGTCTTGTACAAATATCTAAACATTCCTAAAGATATCAAGATGCATTTACTTCAGTAACATAATGACTTAAAATATGCAACTATATTAAATGAAGAAATAAAATGTTTCAAGATATTAAAGGAAAAAAATAAAAAGTATGCTTAAAAGTATAAGAAAAGTTCAGAGAAATAAACTTAATTCAAAGATAAATCAATAATTTTTATCACACCAATAGCAGATATTTTTTTCTTGTTCTAAACATTCAATTAAATAATATAAATCGTTTTTAATTTGCAGTGTATTATAACAGTGTTTAGTATTTATTTTAGTTATTGCATTCAAATTTTTGTTCTTGTGTATTTAAGTCATTTTTATTCTTATTTTTTAGTATGCTTCTATAGTTCTGTTTTATATCTTAATATATTTAGCGAATTATTTTGGTTTTATTTATATTAATACATCAAGTTAAACTAAATGAGAATTAGAAAGGTTTCCTTGGCATCTAGCTTAAATAAACTTGTTTTTTTTAATAATTTATTTTATTTCAAGTAATGGAAATGTTGGTTACTCTGATTAAATTTTTCATAATTTATTGTCATTACAACATAAATTACATGCAATGTCTAACAAGGACACCTTTTTTTAAATAGTTTTAATTTTCTGTAAATGTCTCTCACTTAGCTTTATATGAATATGAATCAGGCAGACAGGTTTGTGTTCGAGTGCTTCATTCTTCATCGTTGGTGTCTTCTCCTGCAGTCGTTCCCTACGAGATCAGCACCTTCACGAGTGACGTGTTCGCCGCGGGGACGGATGCAGATGTTTTCATCGTTCTGTACGGTCAGAAGGGTCTGTGTACGCAGCAGAAGTACCTGTGTGTGAACAAGAGAGAACGCCGCATGTACTTCGAGAGATCAGCAGAAGACATGTTCATTGTGGAGGTGAGCATCAGTCGCTCATCTTTATATAGTCGCCAGTGAACGCTGAGCTTTCTTTTCTCTCTGTGAAGCTGGAAGACATAGGGGATGTCATAGAGAAGATCCGCATCGGACACGATAACCAAGGGACGAACCCCGGCTGGCATCTGGACAGAGTGGAAATCAGAAGACTTTTGAGGAAAGGAAAGGTAACAGCGATCGGAAAATGAGTCGCTTGGGTGTATTTGTAGAAATAGCCAAAAACACATTGTCAGGGTCTTACAAAATGATTGCCAAAAATCATTAGGATATAAAGTAAATATAATGTTCCATGAAGATATTTTGTAAATTTCTTACTGTAAAATTTAAACGTAATTTTTGATTCGTAATATGCATTGCTAAGAACAACTTTAAAGGTGTTTTTCTCAATATTTGTAATATTTTTTGCTCTCTCAGATTCCAGATTTGTTTAAATAGTTGTATCTCAGCCAAATATTGTCCTCCGAACAAAACCACACATCAGTGCAAAGCTATTTATTCAGCTTTGAGAAAGGAAAGCAGTGTATAGAAAAATATTTGTATTTCCAGACTTTTGCCCCTTATTTAGTTTTTATAATAGAAAATTAAGAATTTAACGAATATATAAACATATCATACATGAAGTGTTTTCATTGCAGCTATTTAGTGATTGTCAAACACGACTGAATAAATCCAAGGTGCAGTTTTTCGTCATGCAAAAATTAGTGTTTTTGATTTCTTGTGATATTCTTAGCACTTTATTACATAGCATTCAGACCTTTGTAAAAAATAAAAACTTAAGGACTTTTATCTGCACATGAGAAATCCTTAAAATTGCCATATAGGACCCCTTTTATGCTGTTTTGGTCTCCACAGAGTATGCATTAAAGAAAGGCATTTTCCACAAATTTTTAAATAAATCAATTTAATTATAAAATTTAAAAAAACAATTTCATTATAGAAAACTATAAACAAAGTGTATGTCTAAATGTTTTTCGATCAGTCAGGGACAATGCATTGTTAGAGCGAAAAGTAAAATTAAATTATTTCATTTTTTTTATGTTTAGTGTTCTATAATGAAGTTGTAGAAATCTTTTTTTTTATTAAATTGATTTATTTAACATTGTCAGATTATGTCTTCCATAACTATGTACCAGATATAAATCTGAAAATACTGCTGTATGAACCATTTATGCTGAGTGTGGTCTGTTTGGAAACGAGAGTCTTGAGAAGCTATGGATCACCGAAACATGTGAAAGTGATGCGACTGTTCTCCAGGGTTCGGAGACGACCATCTTTCCGTGTGAACGCTGGCTGGCCAAGTCTGAGGATGACGGAGAGACGGTGAGAGAGCTGGTGCCGTCAGAGATCATCACGGAGAAGCTGCTGAGAGACGGGACGCTCAAACACAGCGAGATCGAGGTGGAGGATGCTCTGGAGAGTGAGTACAGCGTTAGGAATTCACTCCATACGTTTATAGAGAACAATAAACATCCGGCTTTTCCCTGTGCCCCATGATGCTATAGGAATGACTTCTGTTGAACTGTGAACAATCAGAGATTCCATATACAATATATATATATATATATATATATATATATAATTATTGTTTTCTAAGAACAGAATGTCAAATCAACGACATCCCATATTAAAAAGATTTTATTTATATCCATCACAACTCCAGATATTTGACTGGTGGTGGTGTCAGTATGGATGTTAATCCTATTTCTGTAAAATGTTTGTGAAAATTAAATGTAAATCTCCCAAGAAATTCTGTAAATATACCAAATACTTTGACAATCAATATATACTTTATACACTTCTGCTTTTTTTCCACACCAAGCCACGCCCCTCCATAAGCCCCTCCCCCATAACAAAGCCCCGCCCCCAAAATATCACTTTAAGAAGAACTCAAAAATTGGCAGTATTAGTATTATTCTGTATTATTCTATATTATTCAATGAGATTTTATTTTTATATTTTCAGTTTTAGTGATTTTTTTTTTCATGTGCTTTTGTCATTTTTATTTGTATCTGTTTTTCCATTATTATTTTGCTTTAATTTTTATTTCATGTTTAGTTGTCAGTTATTTTAATTTTAGCACTTCAGAATTTTAATATTAATTTTAGTGTTCTAAATTTTTAATTAATTTAATATTATTCTAAGTACTTTAGTACTTTACTACTTATTTCATGCAACATTTCCAATTTCCAGCATTTTTAAATTTACATTATTCATCTTACGTTTAGTCATTTAGCAGATGCTTTTATCCAAAGCGACTTAGAAACAGAAGCAATCAAAAACAAAATCTTATTTTTAATGTTCATTCATTCAAATAATTTAATAAACCAGTACATTATCAAGTTAATGCTCTAACACTAATAGATGAGAACTTATGTCTTCTGTACAGCTATTTTACTGCTGAAATGAATTGGTTTCACAAACACTTTTTTTCTGTTTTTTACTGTGACCGTGCTTTGAAAAAAGTCAGTATTGTATAAAGCGCTGTAGAAATGAATAGTGAAGAATAGTTTAAGTGAACAGTAACATCACTGGCTCAAATGAACCCATGTGAGCAGGAGACACACGCTCGTTTGGACTTGTTGTGGATCTCTGCCGATCTCTAACACACGTGTGTATGTTTCTGCAGCTCACACGTATAAGGTGTCTGTGAGGACGGGGGACATGCATGGAGCCGGAACCGATGCCAACGTGTTCCTGATCATCTACGGAGATCTGGGAGACACCGGAGAACGCAAGCTCAGCAAATCTGAGAGCAACGGCAACAAGTTTGAGAGAGGAGCTGTGAGTCACAGATACTCCTCGTTACTGTTAGATCCTTCTCGAAGGACATTTCCTTGCCAGAGCAGATATGGCAGCTATAGAGGATGATGTAGAACCATCTAGAACTCCAACGTCCAATATAATTCACAATAACGTTCTTCAGGAATACTGCTCTTATAAACCAAGGAATTTACATGATTCACTGGACATTTGTAATGATATTATTTATCTTCTTATTTTATGATTTAGAGCTTGGAATAACTTGAAGAATGCATATTCATTATAAAAATACCCATGAAGTTAAATCAATTTTCTTGTAGGTCAAGAAATCTCACATTTCAAATATCAAATATCCAGAAGTCCTTTTTTTATATATATATAATAATAATAATAATTAAATACATTTTGTTAAGAGGGTGAAGTAAAATAAAATTTTAATATGGTTTTGTCTTATTTTAAATAATTTCATGTCATCTTAACAGCCCTTGGTTGAGAACCACTGAAAATCAGCTTTTTTCTAGATTTGATGACTAATAATAAATAATAATCAGTGTTATTTTAGTTTCATTGAGTATCTATTAGTATCTATTATACTTTTTAGTAATATTTATATAAAAAAAGTTTAATTTTTTGTTTTAATATTTAAAATTTTTATTTTTCTCATGCATTTTATTTTTTATATTTTAATTTAATTTAAATTCTTCTTATTGTTTTTGTTCTAATTTTTGGTTCTGTCACATTACATCAACTCCTATGAAAATGAAATGAAGTTCTATAGCTATTAGATAGATATTATCATTCAAGAACTATATCAGATGCCTTAAAGTCGCTGGAGTATATTTGTAGAAATAGACAACAATACATTGTATGAGTCAAAATTATACGTTTCTCTTTTATGACAAAAATCATTAGGATATTAAGTAAAGATCATGTTCCATGAAGATATTTAGTAAACGTCCTATCGTAAATATATCAAAACTTCATGTTTGATTAGTAATATTCATTGATAAGAACTTCACTTGAACAACTTTAAAGATGATTTTCTTTAAAGCAGCAACGTTTCAGCATTTCAGGATTCACAGCAGCTGTTTGTGTGCAGGTCGACAAGTTCAGCATTGAAGCCGTGGATCTGGGCCAGGTCTATAAGATCCGAATCCGTCATGATAACTCTCTGGCTGGAGCTGACTGGTATCTGGATCAGGTGGAGGTGGTGGATGTGGAGACAGAAGAGGTTTACATGTTTCTGTGTGAGCGCTGGCTCTCCACTAAGAAAGAGGACAAGCGCATCCAGAGGACCTTCTTTGTCAAGGTAATGGACATCTCACTCGATATAAACTAGGGCTGTCGATTGAACTTGTCAGTCAATATTGGAATAAATAAAATTTTAAAATGCATCTGCTTTTTGAATGAATCAAGTGAGCCAAAGATTCAGTGATTCGTTCGTAAAGACAGTCTCCCGCTTAATTTCTGAATGAATCTGCATTGTGAATTAATCGAGTGAGCCAAAGATTCAGTGATTCATTCGTAAAGACAGTCTCTCGCTTTATTTATAATAATAATAATAATAATACATCAAACTTGTATAGCGCTTTTTAGGACACTCAAAGACGCTTCACATGGGGAAACAAACAAAACAAAACAAAACAAAACAACAAGGGTTTAGGGAAAAGCTAGTTTGAACAGGTGGGTTTTGAGTACTGATTTGA
Source organism: Carassius auratus (assembly GCF_003368295.1). NCBI lineage: Eukaryota > Metazoa > Chordata > Actinopteri > Cypriniformes > Cyprinidae > Carassius > Carassius auratus. The sequence goes on from NC_039250.1 coordinate 414,748, forward strand.
AGTTTGGCAGTGAGTCCGAGTTTCTGATGGATGTAGGGAGTGAGTTCCAGAGGGTGGGGGCAGTGATAGCGAAGGCTCGATCCCCCAAAGTCCGTCGGTTAGTGCGGACGATCGGAGCAAGGCGGTTTGTGCCAGCTGAACGGAGATGGCGGGTGGGTTGGTGCTGTTCCAGGAGCTCAGTGAGGTAGAGTGGGGCCAGGTTATGGAGGGACTTATAGGTGAGGAGAAGGAGCTTATATTGAATGCGATAGTGAACAGGTAGCCAATGGAGCTGACGGAGAACGGGGGTGATGTGTTCTCTTGACCGGGTGTGGGTTAGGAGGCGGGCAGCTGAGTTTTGGATGTATTGCAGTTTTTGTAGTTGATTGGTAGGAAGTCCGTATAGAAGGCTATTGCAATAGTATTTCTGAATGAATCTGACTTTTGAACAAATCCAGTGGGTCAAAGATTCAGTGATTCATTTGTAAAGACAGTCTCCCGCTTAATTTCTGAATGAATCTGCATTGTGAATTAATCGAGTGAGCCAAAGATTCAGTGATTCATTCGTAAAGACAGTCTCTCGCTTCATTTCTGAATGAATCTGACTTTTGAACAAATCGAGTGAACCAAAGATTCAGTGATTCATTCGTAAAGACAGTCTCTCGCTTCATTTCTGAATGAATCTGACTTTTGAACAAATCGAGTGAACCAAAGATTCAGTGATTCATTCGTAAAGACAGTCTCTCGCTTCATTTGTGAATGAATCTGCCTTTTGAATGAATCAAGTGAGTCAAAGATTCAGTGATTTGTTCGTAAAGACAAGTGTTTAGCTTCATTTCTGAATGAATCTGCCTTTTGAACGAATCAAGTGAGCCAAAGATTCAGTGATTCATTTGTAAAGACATCTGTAAAGCATTTTTTTTATTTCTGAATGAATCAGCTGTTTGATACAAACGGTTAAACGAATTAATTAATTAATGTTTTTAAAACACATTAAGACATTTAGACCCACTACTAGTTTTTAGAACATCATTAAACAAAAATCAATATTAAATTTTGAATCAAAATATTTATTTGGAAATCAGAATTTCTGTAATATCTATTCAATGTTTTCTTATTTAACACAATAATAACTTAAAATTATCATTTTTTGGGTCGTTTCCCAGCCCAAATTGATTTGCGGTGAAGTAATTGGTACTTCACATAATTAATTAGATTAAAATGTTTAATTAGCCCTAATAGAAACTTCATTAAAAGTTAACGCGCATCTGTCGTGTTTAGGGATACGAGGGTGAGAGGAACCCTCAGAACGCAAAGAAGAACATGCAGAACTCTAAAGCAGGTCTGGACAGCAACATGAACAAGAAGAAGAAGAAGAAAAAGGCTGTTATTATGGAGGAGGGTCCGAGTAAGATGATGCTTTCTTCCAGTGATTCATTCTGAAGTCTCCGACAGACAGAAACGGTGGTTTAATGCTCAGAATCTGTGTGTTGGCAGTGATCCCGTACCACTTCACAGTGTCCACCGGAGACGATCGTGACGCCAGCACCAGCAGCCGGGTTTACGTCATCATCATGGGGCCCAACGATTTAGAAACGGAGCGACTCTGGCTGGATCTCACTGATGGGAAGACGTGCTTCGCTGCGGGAGGAATGGAGCACTTCATGTGTTACGGACTAGACGTGGGTGAGATCAAGAGAGTCGAGGTGAGACTCGTGTACATTTACACTGCTGTTCAGTCTCTTCTGCTCACCAGGGCTGCATTCGTTTGATCAAAACTACTGTAAAATTAGGAAATATTATTAGTATTTAAATCATCTGTTTTCTGTGTGAATCTGTGTTAAAGTGTAATTTATTTCTGTGATGCTCCGCTGTATTTTCAGCATCATTCCTCCAGTCTCCAGTGTCACATGATTTTCAGAAATCAGAATAATATGATGATTTACTGCTCAAGAAACATTTCTGGTTATTATTATCTGGTCGTGCTGTGTGATATTTTTGTGGAAACTGTGATGCATTTAATTTTTCAGGATTCACAGATGAACAGAAAGTTCAGAAGAACAGCTTTTATTTTAAATGAAATCATTTGGAACATAAGAAATGTCTTTACTGTCACTTTTGAAGTTTATTATAGTTAAATGGGAAAAAAAATCTGTTAATTTAGTAAAATGAACATCAACTGAATTTTTGAAATACAAATATAAGTAATAATAATTAATAAAAACATTCCAGGATTATTAAAGTTATCAAATGCAAAAAAAAAAAAAAAAAAAGGGTAAAAGAACAAAAACAAAATAAAACTAATAAATAAATGACACATACAAATTAATAAAAACTACATAGACACATAATAAAAGTGAAAACCGAAAATCAAATATTGTCCTCCAAACAAACCAGACATCAATGGAGAGATGATTTATTCAGCTTTCAGATGATTATTACATTATTTTCAAAGAAAATTGACCTTTAATGAGTGGTTTTGTGTACTTCAGGGTCACACACACACACACACACACAGTAATTCAGTAATGCAGTAATTCCTCAGAAGAGCGTCAGGAAGTGTTCATGATCAGTCATCATGATTCTCAGTGAGTTCTGGCTCCGGTCTGATCTTCTGTTCTCAGTTGGGTCATAACGGAGCGACTCCCGAGAGCTGCTGGCTGGTGGACGCGCTGTCCGTGGCCGTTCCCACCAAAGGCATTCAGTACAACTTCCTGTGCAAGTGCTGGCTGGCCAAAGACAGAGGAGACGGTCTGACGGCCCGAGTCTTCAACATACTGGACGCCACCACCATCAGCATCATCAGGAAGGTCCAGACGCTCTCTGTGGTCAGTCTGCATCTCTGTGTGAGGAGAACAGGGCTGGTGTTGACTCTGCTGTTGTTCAGGTGGTTTATGAAGTGACCGTGGTCACCGGGGACACTCAGAACGCAGGAACGGACACCAACATCTTCATCACTGTGTTTGGAGCCAATGGGAGCATGGAGGAGATGCTCCTCGCCAAACACGAGGACAGGTGCGCGTTTAACACAACCCACATCCTTCAAATCAAATCTGTTTTATTTAGATTTGTGTTATTTAAAATAAAATAAAATATCAATCTGGTTTTTGTTTAATTTAGTTTTAGTTATATTTAGTACATCAAGGGAAAGTAGAAATGACATTGTGGAATGTCGACTGAAATAAAATAAGTTTAAGTTGTTATGATTTTATTTCAGGTAATGTTTATTTTTAGTAACAGTTTTTTACTGAATAAGTTTCTTTTTTTAATCTTTTGAATTGCTATTTATATTCGTATTTTCAGGTTGAATTTTAGAGGTAAATTCATAGCAATTCTGATGTGTTTTTGTCATGTTTATAAATATATATTTTTTTTTATTTTTCAAAATGTCTATATAGTTTTATTAATGTTATATTTCAACAAAAATGAGAAATGTTCTTATAACAAAAGTAGATTACATTTGAATGTTTATTTTATTTTAAGTAATTCAATTTTTATAGTTTGATTTGTATATTTTAAATTAGTTTTTATTTTAGTATTTTCCATTTTCATTAATAAGTTTTAGTAATTTTGTTATTTTTTGCCATTTTTATGAGTTTTAGTTATTTTGGTGCATCAAGTTAAACTAAATAAAAGCGAGAAATGTTACATTGTCAACTCACTAAAACAATTCTCTTTTTTTATTTCAAGTAATTATATATTTTATGGTTTATGTTTTGTCATTTTGTCTTTAATGTTTTGTTTAAATAATTTTATAAATGTATTTCCAATGTTAATTTAAGTTTTAGTAATTCTGTTATGTGTATTTGTCATTTTTATTAGTGTTTTTTATATATATTTAAATATAATTTGTATAAATTTTTATTTTAGCTTAAGTGATATTATTGCATCAAGTTAAGTTGAACTAGCTGAATTAGTTTTTTTTTTTTTTTCAGTTAATATTTATTTGCAGCTAATAACTCTGGTTTGTGGTAGGTTTGAAAGAGGACAGGAAGACACGTTTAACCTGGAGATCGATGACATCGCGCCGCTAAAGAAGCTCCGCGTTCGGATCGACGCGACAGGAAGTCGTCCTGATTGGTTCCTCGACAAGGTCAGTCTGTGATCCCAGCTTCTAATGAAACTCGAGCAGCTCACTTCCTGTTCGGACTCAAATCTGTGAGTCTTTTAATCAGGTTAATCTCAACATAATGAATGAAACTCATGACTATAATCATGATGTGTTCCTGTCACATGACGCAGATAATCATGAGAAACCTGAGCTCGGAGGAGGTGTATGTTTTCACCTACGAGGAGTGGCTCTCCAAGACCAAAGGACCCAAGAGGACCAAGGTGTGTGAACTTCCTGCAGTCGTGGACGACGAGGAGATGGTGGAGAAAACCACGTACAGCATCCAGGTTAAAACCAGTGACCTCACCGGTACGTGCAACCAGTTTCACTGCAAAACATATATAATGTCCTGTTTTCTGAAAAAGAAAATTCTGAAAAATAATCTTAATTCAAAGGCTAAACAAGATTATTTTTTATGCTCCACTGGCAGATATTTTTTCTCATTTAAAGGAAAAACAAACACAATTTTGATGATTTTCTTTACATAAAACAAGCCTTAATATCTATATTATACTAGAACACAAGACAAAAACATTAAGAAACATCTTTTTTTTTTTGCCACAAAAAAACAGCAGTTTTCAATACTTAGATACTATAAAAAAAACATTTCAGTTAATTCCTAAAGAAACATTTCATTTAGTTTAACTTTATGTATTAAAATCAGTAAAAATTACATAAAATTAATATAAACTATGTGGATTTATTTTAAGAGCAACCTAATAATAAAATGACAAAAACAAATCAGAATTACTGTAACTAAAATGGAAATGGAAAATATAAAAATAAAAACTAATACAAAATGTAAAAAAAAACAAAAATGGCATTAAAAAAAAATAAAGACAAAATATAAAAAACCTTTAAAGCATAGAATATGTATACATTAAAATAAAATAAAAAAATTTTATTCTAAACTATTTCAATTAATTTGAAATCAATTTTAGTTTATTTTAAATGTTTTTAATTCCCTTGTTTTATTATTGTGCTAATGTTTATGATTTTTTTCATGTAACGCATCTTGTAAATTAACTTGCTAAAATAACTAAAACTGCAGGAAAATGTAATTTAAAAAACTATATAAAAATATTTAAAACGAATAAAACATTTTATAACTTTAAAATGAAAATGGAATATATAGAGTAAAACTATAATAGTATTTCAGAGGTAGTAAATGAACACTGGTTCATATTGATTACAGACTTTGCAGAAACACATCTTCTTCTGTGAAGTTACAGGAGTCTCAGGAGATCAATCTGAGAAATGAAATCAAATACTCTATGTGCTCTTCGTTCGATCTCGTGGCTGTCAGGAGGAAGATTTGAGATTTTAAAGAAATGTGATTTGTGATTGTGTGTTATAATGAGCATCATGCTGCTCTTCTATTGATGATGTCGTTCTGCAGCCGCCGGAACAGACGCCAATGTGTTTCTGATCGTGTTCGGGGAAAACGGCGACTCGGGAACGCTGGCACTGAGAGAGAGCAGCAACAGGAACAAATTCGAACGCAATCAGGTGGACGTTTTCCGTTTCGGGGATATTCTGAGTCTGGGCGAGCTGTCCAAGGTCCGAGTGTGGCACGACAACAAGGGTGAGAAACACTGTGTGTGTGTGAGAGTGTGTGTGTGCGAGAGAGAGTGTGTGTGTGTGTGTGTGTGTGTGTGTGTGTGTGTGTGTGTGTGTGTGTGTGTGTGTGTGTGTGTGTGTGTGTGTGTGTGTGTGTGAGAGAGTGTGTGAGTGTGCGTGTGTGTGAGTGATTGTGTGTTTGTGTGTGTGTGTGTGTGTGTGTGTGTGTGTGCACCAGAAAGCATGACACTATTCAGTGAAGACAGGATAAAAACTGAAACAGTAAATAGTCCTAAACCCTCTTAAAGGGACAGTTCACCCAAAAATGCAAATTTGCTGTTAATTCACTCACCCTTTGTCCATCCAAGATAAAGATGAGTTTTGTTCTTCAGTTGAACAGTAAAGAAGATGAAACCGTGCTCCTTGGTGATGCAGAAAATGCAAGTCAGCTGCAACCCGTCCTTGAGAATTTTAAAAAAGCATAAAAAATCCATGGCTCCTGATGATATATTGAGGTCTTATGAAGCGAAGTGATCAGTCTGTGCAAGAAACTGAACATTATTTACAGCATTATTACCTGTAAACCACTGACTGATGCAGTTCAGAGATGACATGAATGCATTTACTCTAAAAATACTACTACATTTATTTTAATATGTGGTTTCAAACTACTTATTTCAGCCACTTTTTTAATGTTGAAAGTTAGTCAACTACATTTGTTTATTGTAGCCAAAATAAATGGATTGCAACCACTTACCTTAAAAAAAATTATAAATTCAATGAATAGATTTTTGTTTTTTTCAGTGCAATTGGATTAAATAATTTTATATGATTATTGTTTTAAGCATATCATACGTAAATTGAATATAGAACTATGAAATGATATTGCTGAAACAGAGAAAAATAGTCCGTTTTGACAATAGTGTGTCTAAACTGTACTTCACGGTGATCAGGTCCGGCTCCTGGATGGCATCTGGAGTATGTCGATGTAAAGGACGATCTGTTGGATCAAACCTTTCGTTTTCCCTGCGACCGATGGCTGGCCAAGAGCGAGGACGATGGGCAGATCATGAGGGAACTGGCATGTGCCAATAACGATATTCTGGATCTCAGTGACAAGACCAGTAAGAGAAGAGTGTTTCCTACATGTGTAACCCCTGAGCAGTGGATTTGTTTGGTGCATTCAAATTTTCCTTGTAACGTCTTTTTTAAGAATATGAAATTGAGATCACAACAGCCAACTCTGAAGATGCCGAGACGAAGGAGAATGCCTGGATCATTCTGGAGGGGAAAAAAGGACGTTCAAAGGAGTTTATGATGGAAAACTCAAAGAAGAAGAAGTTTCTACGGTATGTACAATGTCCCGGTTACATGTAATGTAGTTTTAGCCTATGTTACATACAACTAACCATTAACAATAAATAAATACATTTTTGACATTTAAAATAAATGTTAAATTAAAAACAAAACAAGAACCATGCAAGATAAAGAACACACACGCAACATCTCATTTACATATCGATCAACGCAATATACCAAGCACAGCACATATAATCCTAAAACGTTAACTAATAGTTACATATTTTTTAAATATGAAATATAAAAATAACTACAAAAAAAGGAAAAAATACTAAAATGTCGTTTAAATTGAAAAAGAAAATGGAAAATATAAAAATATTCAAATATTTAAAAACTTAAACTTTTGTTTTGAATATTCATTTAGGTTAAATTGATGCACTAAAATAACTAAAACTGAAATATACAGTAAAAAGCTAAAAAGTATATAGACGTATTAATACTAATAATACAAATAGCTAATAATCACAAATACTCCTAAAACATTAACTAACATTGAAAAGTTTACATATTTTAAAACATAAAATATAAAAATAACTGCTAAAAATAAAAAACAAAAACATTTACAAAAGCAAAAAATTATTAAAACGTTTACGAGATTGAAAAAGAAAATGCAAAATATAAACATTTTCGAATATTTAAAAACGTAAACTTTGTTTTTGTTTTTAATTTTCATTTAGGTTAGGTTGATGTTCTAAAATAACAAATTAACTATATATGTAGTAAATAGCTAAAAAAAAAATACATAGACGTATTAATAAATAAAATCAAAATAATTTTAAAGGGGACCTATTACGCCCCTTTTCACATGATGTAAAATAAGTCTCTGATGTCCCCAGAGTGTCTATGTGATATTTTAACTCAAAATACCTTACAGATAATTTTTTATAGCTTGTTAAAATTGCCACTTTTAGGGTATGAGCCAAAACGCATGATCTTCGTGCCTTCCCCTTTAAATGCAAATGAGCTGGTGCTCTGGGGAAGAGGGCGGAGCTTGAAGAGCTCACACTCCTGGCAATACCAGTGCTAGCTTTTGCAAATAAACACTCCAATATTAGTACAAACCTGTTATCTTCACAGAAAACACACTCTGTTTAGAAGTGTCATCCGATTTTCTGTGCATTAAAAAAAAATGCACTTTATGAATTATATAGACAGGAGCGCGGAGCGTCTAAAAAACTTAAATGTCAAAACAACATGTGAAAGTGAATTTTAAATACTACTACTAATAAAAATATCAAATAAAAATGACAAAAAATTTATGAAGAGAATAAAAATAAAACCATTCAAAATATTAATAAAAAGTGCATCAATATAATATATAAATAATTCAGATTATCATTTAGACCTGTCCAAATATCCAATAATGAAAGAAAAACCAAAATAGAGACTTAACTGATGGCTAATCACACATCATAATCTGACTCTGTTTCAGAGGTGCTACGGATTCATTTGAGTTTTCCTCTAAAAATGTGGGCGAGATCGTTGGTATTTGTTTGGGCCATATAACGAAGGAGAAGAAGGTGAAAACCGAGTCTTTCTGGCACGTGCAGGAGGTGGTGATCACGGAGAAAGAGCTGAGAAACAAGTCAGTTAACTTCACAAACATATGAAATTAGGGATGAATGATATTATCAGAATGCTATCGGAATCGGCCGATAAAGGTTCAGAATGTACAAATTATGCCGATATGCCTTGCCGATAAGATGGATAGCTCAGGTTGTGATAGTGAAAATATTACAACAGCAGTGTGGTTATTCTTGAAGCGAACATTTCCGTTTATAATTATAATTTCCACACAGGAGAGATTTGGTGTGGTTTCAAAACAAATGGTAATCGGTACTATTATCGGTTTTAAAAATATCGGCAAAATCTAATATCATGCATCCTTTTCTGAAAACCTGTGGTGAGCAGCTCGAGCCTCATTCTCTCTCTCGCAGATTCTACTTCACATGCGACGCTCGGATTCCACTGGCGGCCAAGAAAGACGAGTTCATGACGTTCGAGTGCACCAAAACCGTGGAGAGCTTCGCCAGCAAAGTGCGCAGTCTGGTTCCCGTCAAATACGAGATCATCGTCATCACCGGAGACGTGAAGGATGCCGCCACCGACGCCAACGTCTTCATTACGCTCTACGGCGTCAATGGAGACTCTGGGAAACGAGCGCTGAAGGGGAAGTACAGGAACCTGTTCGAGAGAGGACGGACAGACCGCTTCCTGTTGGAGATGCTGGATCTGGGCGAACTCTTGAGGATCAGAGTGGAGCACGACGACAAAGGCACTTCGTCCGGATGGTACCTGGAGTGTGTGGAGGTCACCAACACCGCCAACTGGGTGACCACCATCTTCGTCTGCGGGAAGTGGCTGGACAGAAATAAAGCAGATGGGCAAACTCACAGAGTGCTGTATCCGAAATATTAAACACTTTGCATTTTGGACTAAAGACGTTTCAAAAATCCAACTATTTGGGATGAAGCAGTTTGTACTTTTTTAAAGAAATTGAAATAAAGATGCTTGGAATAACAGTCATGTTTGTCATCATTTTTTAAAATCTTATCACATTGCTGCAAACTTTATGTAAGCCGCCAAAAACGTTGTCTACTGATGTATTCATAATAAACAATTTTGTCAAACCACTTTGAGATTTGTTTTAAGTCAACCTGAGATTTTAAGGTAATATTTAAATAATTTATCAATGCATTTGCATGTTCACGATTCTCTGACAGTTAATAGTCAAGTGACATGCAGAAAACAATATTTCATATTTTTAGTGTTTCACTTTTGTGATTTAAATAATCATTTGCTTTTAAAACAAACAAATTAACTGACAAATATTCAGTTTTTCCATTTATTTTGGGACTAAAAAAATTTGTCATGACACATGCTTGGTTCTCTAAAACACAATTCCCTTAAATTTGATTTAAATCATCAGATATGTTAATGGTGCTTTGGAAGCAAAACAACTTGGAGATGAAGGGATTTCTTGAATCCACCCCGTATTATATAAATCCATATTTCAAAAATGTATCAACACAGTCGCATGGCTAAGATTCTCTTGATGTTAGTTTATATTCACATGACATGCACAAAAACAAATATTTCATCTTTTAATAAGAGTTTAAATCAACTTAATGCAACCCTCAAATTGTGTGTTGGAGCAGTAATTGATAAACGTCTACTACTTTGTTATTTTCACTGGCACATTCACAAACATTGTTTGAGAATTTAGCAGTGGAAGTTTCATCATAGTTTGCATCTTTAATAAATCCAAACATGAATATCTGCAATTTTGTGAATGTGTTTTAATAAGTGTCTGATTGATTGCTTGATTAATCACATGATCATGATCAGCTGTGCTTGAGCTTTTAAAGCTCCTGTGAGACTGTTAGATGGTTTCAGACAGTGATTTGCTGTTTCTGAGAGATTGGCATCTTCTCTGTGGCTGTTTATTTTTCTGCTCTTCATTTAGAAAAAGATGGTTATTAATTTTCTTTGTTCATCATCAGTTTACTTTTCTTTTAGTTGTTTAAGCCTCCGTAAAGCTCTATAGGAATATTTCACAACACTTTATTTGGCGAAACCAATTTCTTTTAAAGGATTGTTGTTTCCTAATTTTGTCTTATTTTGGATTTCCTGTGCTGACTGTAACTGTTTTATTTTTTTACCGCAAAAAGATTAATCCTCAAACTATCGACAAATGTGCCATATGATTACAGCGGTAAATCCTGAGTATTAAATATTGGTCATTAATTAACTGCGTTTCCTAAAGTGAAGAACCTTATTATTATAATTATTATTATTATTATTTTAAACGCACCCCTCATTAAACTCTCAAAACAAAACAGGTTTCAGTAAGTGATATTGTTCATGAAAAAATTAGCTAAAGTTTAACAAGTTCATTTTAATTTCCTCTGCCTCATCCATTTCAAAATGATTGCGACGGCCAATTCACGAGTTCACCCTTACATCTAATCTGAAGGCAAATAGTAGGCATATTTTGGCGTGCTGTCCTGGGGGAGGGGTCCGGGCCCGGAGCATAGCCCGAACCTAAATAACTCCCCCTATCCCAATTTGGGATAAATAGATTAGAAGTGAGGAGTTGGGGTGGAGGAGGGTTGCCGAAAAACTGTCGTGGGACAGGAGGTAGGAAGACTGGATATATATACGCGTGCGTGCTATAAGATGATTAGCTAAACGAGATGCACCTGTACCAAATTGGATGATTATCTGATCGTGCTTCTCCCGAACTTTGTTAATAAAACCACATTTCACGAGTTCACCCTTACATCTAATCTGAAGGCAAATAGTAGGCATATTTTGGCGTGCTGTCCTGGGGGAGGGGTCCGGGCCCGGAGCATAGCCCGAACCTAAATAACTCCCCAAAAGAAGCTTAAAGCCATAGGACAGCAGCCAGAGAGATAAAATTTAGTTGCCCCCCAAAATATGCGTGTTGGGAAGAAAATGCAGAGCGACCTGGAGAGCCCGTGCAGTGTTCGACGAGAGCTGCGGCTCGCAACGTCTTACCAGCGAGCCCTCCATGCCGCTTATGGGAGGAGCACAATGCCAGATATCAAGAAATGAGGGACTCTTGCTGCCTCCGAAGGGAGCTGCGGCTCTGCTGCACCGGAAGGGAGAGTCCCTCTTGCGGCTGAGTACGAGGCGCGGTTTGTTGCATCTGATGGAGGGCTTTCACTGCGACTGAAGGGAGCCAGCGACTGTATCCCATCGGGAGGGAGATCCCTGGCCGCCATAGAGTATGCAACATAACTCGGACGGGGGGTTCACACTGCGACCGAAGGGAGCCGTGGGTCTGCTGCACCAGAAGGGAGAGCCCCGTCAGATGCTAAATAGGCAATGAGATTGGAGCCGCGGTTTGGCGCGTCGGATGAAGGGCTCCTAATGCAACCGAAGGGAGCCAGCGGCTGTACCCCATCGGGAGGGAGATCCCTAGCCATCGTGGAGCATGCAACATAACTCAGATGGGGGGTTCACACTGCGACCGAAGGGAGCCGTGGGTCTGCTGCACCGGAAGAGGAGCCCTAGTCCGATGCTGAGAAGGCAAAGAGACGCGACTGTTGGAGGGACTCCCGCTGCATCCGAAGGGAGCTGCGGCTCTGCTGCACCGGAAGGGGGAGTCCCCCATTGCGGGTTTATGGAGGCACGGTTTTTTGCCTCTGAGGGTTCTCCCAGCCTCCGTAGGGGGTTCGCAACTCTGCAGCAGGAGTGCTGCCCCGGAGGGGAGAGCCCTGATTGACGCTAACTAGAATACGACTGTTGGAGGGACTTTTGCTGCGTCCGAAGGGAGCTGCGGCTCTGCTGCACCGGAAAGGCGAGTCCCCCTTGCGAAGCGAGGCATGGCTTGATGCGTCTGATGGAGGGCTCTCACTGCGACCGAAGGGAGCCAGCAGCTCTATTCCCCCGGGAGGGAGAACCCTATCCACTCTTGAGCATGCAACATAACTCAGACGGGGGGTTCACCCTGCGACCGAAGGGAGCCGTGGGTCTGCTGCACCGGAAGGGAGAGCCCCATCAGATGCAGAATAGGCAAGAAGATTCGAGGAACGGTTTGATGCATCGGATGGAGGGCTCCTGCTGCGACCGAAGGGAGCCAGCGGCTGTGTTCCCCCGGGAGGGAGATCCCGGTCCGCCCTTGAGCATGCAACATAACTCAGACGGGGGGTTCACCCTGCGACCGAAGGGAGCCGTGGGTCTGCTGCACCGGTAGGGGAGCCCCGTCCGATACGGAGTAGGCAAGAAAACGCGACTGATGGAGGGACTCTCGCTGCGTCCGAAGGGAGCTGCGGCTCTGCTGCACCGGAAGGGAGAGTCCCCCTTGCGACTGTATAAGCGGCTTAATTTGATGCATCGGATGGAGGGCTGTCACAACGACCGAAGGGGGCCTGTGGCTCTGCTGCACCGGGAGGGATACCCCCATCTGCCGCTGAGCGCGCAGCGCAACTCAATGACAGATGAAAGGCTCACACTGCGACCGAAGGGAGCCACTGCCCAGCTGCACCGGAAGGGAGAGCCCTGTCCGATGCTGAAATAGGCAAGGAGATTGTAACGATGGCTGGAGGGCCCTTACTTTGGCCGAAGAAACGATAACTGAGAGGCTTCTATTATTCAAGTACACAACATGATTTAAGGAGGAATATATAACTTTTTTTTTTTTTTTTTTTTTTTTTTAAAATGTCTGATGAACAACAACCGAGGGCATCTATCGGATTATGTGAGAGGCCCCTTTTGAGCTGCTTAAGATTAGGGCTGAAACGATTCCTCGAGTAACTCGATTACAAAAATGATGTAGGCAAATTCCTCTGCTTCGAAGCCTCTTTTAATTTATTCTAAATCTCACGTCGGGTTCTTTCGCAATGAAATTTTTTTTTTTTTTTTTTTTTTTTTTTTTTTTTTTTTTTGAATGAATTAATCAAAATAGGTAATTGCACTTACATCCGATTCACGAATTAATATCTCTAAATATTAAGACGGAACAGTGTTTAAATGTAAATCCTGCATGTTCTGTGTGTCTCTGTTAATGAATGGAGCAGGAGCGCGACTTCCTTTTTCACACACACACTGAAGCGCGCATTACTCTCACGGTAATTTCTGCGTCTGCTGTCTCACTAAATGAGGACTTGAACACATGAACAACATCTCCAGAACTGCTCTGACAGTCAGTTCATGAGCATTTGACTTTAAGTAAAACTAGCGTCACATCACATACACAGAACTGAAAAGGTACGTCAACCCGACTAAATAAAGGTCCGGGGTCCTGACATTTTATCCTACCCATCAGATTTACTGTGCATGCGCACATCAGTATAATTAAGCAACAACACATTTTGTTACTCGATTAATTTTTTTTTTTTTTTTTTTTTTTTTTTTTTTTTTTTTTATATACCAGAGTCGTTGATGAAATGAGGGTCCATCGTGAATTTAGATTGGGCGTTCCGGAGTTAGACAAAAGCGAGCCTGATGAGGTTGAATTGGAGAATGGACATAAAATATATATTTTTATTTATTTATTTATTTATTTATTTATTTTTTTTTTTTTTTTTGAGGCTCTTGCGGCAGCGAGAATTGCGGCAGTAGGGAAGGATGGAAAGGGCTCCTGCGGGAGCAGACACTGCTATGGCAGTGGTGAAATATAGGTAGAGGCTCCTGCGGGAGCAGACACTGCTGCGGCAGTGGTGAAATATAGGTAGAGGCTCCTGCGGGAGCAGACACTGCTGCGGCAGTGGTGAAATATAGGTAGAGGCTCCTGCGGAAGCGGAGACTGCTGCGGCAGTGAGGAAAAAACAGAAAAGGCTCCTGCAGGAGCGGAGACTGCTGCGGCAGTGAGGAAAAAAACAGAAAAGGCTCCTGCAGGAGCGGAGACTGCTGCGGCAGTGAGGAAAAAAACAGAAAAGGCTCCTGCGGGAGCGGTCAATGCTGCGGCGGTGGGGAGATACAGAGAAAGCTCCTGCGGAAGGATGGCTGAAGTGAGGATTGACCATTACAGATAGATAGGGCATGTTAGGAGAGTTAGCTATGGTAGATTAGGAGTTTTAGTGAAAGGGGATGAGCTGGCGTTAGAGGGGTTGGCTGAAGAGGGTTCGAGATAGATATATAAATAAATAAAATAATCGGCCTGACCAATAATAGGTCTTGGTACCCTCTGCCTTCTGGCAAATCTGGAGCTGGAGGCCACTGAACAGAAAAATGGTTAGTAGCATGAGGGAGCGGAAGAGTTGAGGGCGCGTTTACGAATGGAGGCGGCCTCACGTTTGCTTCAGCTGCTGTAGCTGTGGGTCGTGGGAAGGGGCTGGGGGTGTGTGATGTCTTGAAGAACCTGTGTAGCCTGCACTGCTAGCAGAAGTAACAGGATGGAAATACTGAGATGTGCAGGCCCGTGTTGCAAGTAAAAGTAGCTTCATGCTTGCTTTGGCTGCTGTAGTTGTTGGCTGATTTGACAATTGCTCAAACCTTGTCTGAATTAATACAGTCCTGTTGGAAAAGCATCTTTTCCTCTTGTTTTGGCCTTTGGGCCCTTTTAAACAGCCTCCGGAGCAGATAAATTTGGGATGCTGTTTTCCTGTTGTAGTATGGACTGTGAAAATAGAGGCTTTGAAACAATGTAGCATGTTTAGTTTTATAAACCATTGTACCAATAGACATGTCTATAGCAGTAACGTTAATTGCAGTAATTCAAATTCAAGCCGTTTCTAAAGACATTTACTTTGCATGCTTTTCATATAACAGTCCTAAAAAGACGATAGAAAATTTACTCACACTTGTTGTTCTGCAGCCAAACACGAGGCAGTAGCGTGAAAAATTCTGAATAATCATGCCGGTAAATGGTGAAATATGTCCTTAAATAATTGATCCTGCCGGAATAATTGCATGAAACTTATGTCTGTATCATCTCAGTGAGGTTTAAACATGCACAGTAAAGCAAATGTAATGTTTTTAGACATTTCGGTGTGGATGACAACTCTGCAAAAAGCCTTTGCTTCGTGGTTAAAAAGTGGCATCGTCATCGGACAAAGTTAAGTCATAACGCCGTTTAACAAATTTTGGCGTCTTCATAAGCGCATTCTATATATAACGTCTATTTAAATTGTTCAGATGAGCAAATCACGAGGTTTTCTTGCATGATTAGCATTTTAATTGTTTGGTCAGACGGTTCATATATTGATCTATATATTCACGTTCATAAATCGGGGATTAAACGTGGAATTTATCTTTTGTATGCTAAATATGTAAATAATATGTGCACAGTACCTATAACTGCGCTTTACATTTTGCAAGATTGACATGCTAAATGGCTAACTGACCCGGTTTACTCTCATCTTAACAAAATTGATAAGAGTTCCTTGCGTTTACGAACGACATGTATCTGTTTAATCAACTCGACATGTATACCGGTTTAGTCCTTTCGTTCACGAATGAGAGCTCTCGATCTCTGAGACTCATATGAAACTCGCTCATTGTGGATGACAACTCTGAAAAATTCTTCATGAATGAGTGTAAACCGAGAACGATTCGTTCGCCTAGAAGATTCATTCGAAAAACGATTCTTTCACGAACGACATGCCACTACAACAACGCACGGTCTTCGCCGCTAGTGGAGGCAGCATTGAACTGCGCCACGGCTGAAAAAGCGAGAGAGGTTTACTGCGCTGAGAACTGGAGCACGGCTGCGATCCAGCATTATAATAGAGCCCGGTCCTGGCGAGAAAATCGTGTTGCCGAGTGAGGCGAGCTCAAGGATTTGCACGAGCTTTTGGCCACAACGTGTGGCTTGGCGAGAAGAGCAGCTGACGCGATGACGCTTGTTGGTGTTCGGCGGATAGATATCTTCGTCGGAAGGAAGATTGGGCCTGTGATAAGATGACGGACAGCGCGAACCGAATGCTGACAGAGCGAACCGAATGCTGACAGAGCGAACCGAATGCTGACAGACGGTCTATGCCGAAAAACTGTCGTGGGACAGGAGGTAGGAAGACTGGATATATATACGCGTGCGTGCTATAAGATGATTAGCTAAACGAGATGCACCTGTACCAAATTGGATGATTATCTGATCGTGCTTCTCCCGAACTTTGTTAATAAAACCACATTCAAATCAAAGTAGGCGGGATTTACTGTTCAAATAATACGCGCGCAAACCAAACTCCAGCACGCGCCGCTTTTTAACGAAAGAGTGTGAGGCGAAATGTAAGTAACTAAACATTTAATATTTGACAACTTTTTCGAGACAGAAATATTAAACGAAAGATAGAACTGTAAAGTTATTCAAAGTATTTGCGTACTACGGAGCCTACGACTTCTGTGGTCAAATTTCGTCGTTTGAAATTAAATTTATCATTCGTAATTTAATGTTATGAGACAATATATTTATTTACTTTTTATTTCCCTATTGTCCCCCACACAACATATTTATACACTTACAGTGTCATAAAAATTCATCTATTTCTTTTGTACATAGCTTTGTCTACATATTTTGATTTTCAGCAATGTGCACTTTAAAATAATGTCAACAAGTTTAATTTGAAAAATAGAAATTAAGTTATTTTGTTTACTCTGAACCACATGTTGTGACTTTAATGTGCACTAAGGACACTCACCTTTGACCCGAGACCTGACCTCTTGCACGTTTGGTGTTGTATGTGTTCTCAAGTGACCAAGACCACAAGTATTGTGACAGGTCCTCGACCGCAGTATTATTAAGACTCAGTACATCCATTATTCACCATGTACATGACGTTAACTGTGCATGAAACAATGAAAAATATTTTTAGCCATTTTCAACATTTTATTTGAAAAAACACATACAAAAAGGGTCATATACAAGACAAGAAATTAAAAAAGAAAGAAAATTTGGGTTAAGCTATGCAACTTTTTGCATCATCATTAGTAATAAATACAGTACAAAATCCACCAAAAGTGAATCTATGATTTTTTTTTTAATGCAATATACACGTATCTAGTTATCATACATTATAATCACCAAGCTATTGCTTAAATATTGTCAATACATATTTTTCTACTTGAGCTATAAAATATTCATGTCAGAAAACATTGCGCAGTAACAGCACACAGCAGTGTCTTATACAAAGAGCCACTTCCCTTTCACTGGCAGGTTATTCAACTATTTTTTTTTCTTTTTTCTTTTAATGTCAGCAGCAGAAAAACATCAGAAATATTTATGGTAAAATATTTTAACATATGTATCCATTCTCATACGCATATTAAAACCTGAGAAAGACATGCATTACAGAGCTTGTGCTTTAGGATCTACGGTTCAGTCTGTTAGCGAAACATGATACTACTATTGCTTATGTCCAAAATCTGCTGGAGAGATGGATCAAATCAAGAGACTTTAAGGCTACACAGGCTAGAAACACAAATCGTAAAATATAAAGCCATTGTTATTTTTTTGTCTATTTCGGCGCAACCATGTTGAAAAAAAAAAAGTTTCGTATGGCAGAAAAAAAACGCTTATTTCATCGGAAATAAGAGTCATCTGCAGTATCGGTGTGTTTCTACTGTAAACACAACGCCGTATTGGCAGATTTATATTGGGGGGGATCCAAGCTAAATAACCGTACGCGCTAAAATCGTGGAATTTGATAAACGTACGGTAGCTACGCTAGAATGTGCCAAAACACGACCTGCATTCAGACATTTAAAGCCCCTCTTATGAAGTACCGATACGTAAAGGAAATCTGCTACTTATGGGAAAAATAAGCATCACTTTAAATCCCGATTAAAAATACAGGATAAATCGACCCAAAGTTAAAGCCAGATGGGGACAAGACAAGCAGCTATAATCAATCACAGTAAGCGCTGAACTCACTCCTCACTACTGAAAACACTGAAAACAGATTCACGGCCTGGAATCGCCGGCTCGCTTCAGAGCGACGAAACGAGCGGACGATGTTCGCAGTAGGCAAAACCAGGAGAGACATGCAAAACAATTCCAGTCCATTGAACAGTTTGCCTACGAGCTCACATCTGAAATTGCATTAATGGAATGTGACCAAGAAAACTACAGCACCACGCCCTCGGGGGAGATTTTACCTTGTTTTGACACTTATGCCCCCTAAAGTACAACCACATGCAAGCAAAGCACTCCCATTAAAGTATAGCACAATGAGGTATTTATACACACGTTATGCTGACGCAAATAAATAAACCGACCGATTACATTGCGATACTAGTTCAGAACTTAAATACGCACTCATAGTAGGTAAAGTTAGTCATAAATAATGATTGTTAAATACTTAAGGCATTTCGACGCACAATATCATGTGTAAACTATAAAACGCAGACGGACGATGAGAAAAGTTCACGCGATACACGGCGGATCGCAAACAAGAACGCGCTTCCAACTTTTTAGCCTCCAAGCCGCTGAACGCTTGAATTAAGGATAAGTTTTGAAAGCAAAGTCAAGAAGGTTATTTCGCAGAACACTCTACAAAGACATCTGAAATGCTACGAAAAAACAGTCACGTACATTTAAAGTGGTCAGTGAGGCAACAACTATCATTACGCAAAGAACTGTGCTGTTAAAGAGTCTGTTCCCTTGTTAGTTTTTTCATTTCTTCTCTTTTTTTTTTTGGACTGAGTGCACGATACGCAAGGAAACTGAGTGCAAATGCAAAAAGCAGGGAAAGGGAAACAATCACACGACCCCATCAGAAATTGAGTGCATTTACAAAAATAACCACTAACTACATTAAGACGACAAAAAATTACTTGTTTGTTTTTGCCAGCATTGCAGCTACTAGTCGAGACACTGAACCAGCCTCGCACACAGGTTGGCAACAGTAGGAAAAAGAAGAAATCAAACGAGAAATCATGATCATGAAGAAGAGCTTAGAAAAGTTATGTTTGGTTTCTATAAAACGAATGGCTTTACTCCCTTGTCATGTCCTCTAGAAATGGCAGCAAACATGTTTCATGCACATTATGACTCTACAGATGCTGCTTTACGACCAAGCGAGACTACGAGTCACAGCGCGAATGGAAACACGGAGTTATGCCGTTAGTATTTAACGTGTGCTTGTGCTACAGGCATTAAGGTACATATTTCACTCGTAGTGACTTCGGAGACGCATCGAGAACACAGTGTCTTCAGGATTAGTAGAATATCGCGCAGGAAACGTCCTCATGCATGTCGACCTCTCGTCAGAAGAACCTCTCGCTTCAACATGCATTTGGTGAATACGATCCTCAAGGCATCACAAGCACAAAATGCGGACTGTCACGGTTCATATCAAGCCTGGCCTTACGGTTTTACATATGGGCATCAAGCATCACCTCCGATAATTACAGACACGACGACGGAGCGTTTTTAAATACAGGGTCATTGTTCTACTCTTATGGTTCTCTCATTCGCTAATGACTTTGATTCCCGTTGTTTTTTTGTTTTTTTTCACAAATGATTCGTTCAACTACATTTAAAGTTCATGACCAACCACGTGTAATATGTTGGACTTTGTGGTGTTCATGATGTAATGCTTCATCTGTGACCTACTGAACACTGAGAACATTTGGTTGGTCTTCATTTGAGACGTTCGGAGTGGCATTTGCCGCTCTAAAAACACACACACATTCAGAGCACTTTGACTGAAACCATCTTCATCGACAGACTCGTTCTTCTCCATGTGCTGGATGGACTCTGTCTTCAGGGCTATCCGTCTTCCCTGTTCTACATCATCAGTTGGCTCAGAAGGCAAAGGTCAGAGGTGAGAGGTGATGGAGATGACACACATTTGGCAAAGTACCCACGAGGGGATGAAGAAAGACAATAGGACTTTTAGCTAGTGCTACACGAGACATCAGCTATCGGGGGACAACTGCGTCTCAATGTCTACCCTGCAGATGGGACACTTCTTATTGGTTGCCAGCCACTGGTCAACACAAGCCTGATGGAAGAGGTGCATGCAGGGTAATCTCCTGCGGAGAGAAAAAACAAAGAATTTGTTGAAAGATTAAGCCACTACACGGGTGAACGAGTTTTGAGTAGAGCGTCAAAGTACCTGACGTCCTCTCCGTCCTCAAGCATCGAGAGGCATATTGTGCATTTCTCATCCGTGTCGAGCTCCTCCTCATCCATGCCAATCTTCAGCTCTAGAGGTCTTCTCTACAAATCACAAGATCAGTTGTTAGTCTTTTAGCACATGCTTTTTAATCCAGAAGAAATGTACGCTTCATTAAATACAGGTTCAACCAGGAGTCAAGAGTAAAACAGTAATGCTAAAATAATCATGCTGTCTAATCAGCATCTTGATATGCCACACCTGTGAGGTGGATGGATTATCTCGGCAAAGGAGAAGTGCTCACCAACACAGATTTAGACAGATTTGTGAACAATATTTGAGAGAAATAGGCCTTTTGTGTACCTAGAAAAAAGTCTTAGATCTTTGAGCTCAGCTCATGAAAAATGGGGGCAAAAACAAAATTGTTGTGTTATCATTTTGTTCAGTGTATGTATGGTTTGTTAGGAGGACAATATTTGGCTGAGATACAACTATTTGAAAATCTGGTTCTTAGAAATGCATATTTCTAATCAAAAATTATTTTTTGATATATTTATGGTAGGAAATTTACAAAATATCTTCATGGAACATGATCTTTACTTAATATCCTAATGATTTTTGACATAAAAGAAAAATGTATAATTTTGATACAATGTGGCTATTGCTACAAATATACCCCAGAGACTGCTTTTGTGCTGTAGGGACACGTACTAAAAAGTGAATAAAAGTTGTTAATTCTCCAGCAACATTCACTTTACAAACCCACATCATATGTATTTTAAATTGATGCAGGTTTGTTCAAAGTGTTGATTTTTGGTAAATGGCATGGAAAACCCACGGAGGCTCAATCTGACCCCAATACCATTCATTACCACAATTTGTACATCCTTTCCAAAACACAACTGTATCGAATATTTGCAGACAAACTCACAAAATTATAAGTAGTAGTTTCAAGTTATTGACCCCAACACAATTGGAGGATAAGGAATATAATTATGCAAGGATGTAACAAATGTCGACACATAACAGTCTTGACAGGAACTTTTTAATCTGTGGATTTACTTTTTTATACTTGTGAGGAAAAGTAAACCTCTCGATGGTGGTCTGCACAGCTCCTCTGTTCACATTGCCCAGTCTGTCCTCCAACTGCAGGAGCTCCTGGAATCAAACCCACATTCATGATGACACGAGATGATGATTAACTGTGAAGCAGAAGATGTGTGATCAAGAACACCAAGTGTGATGGTACCTCGTAACTCTCCCGCACGGCAGACGCATGGCGAGACGGACTGAGGCTTTGGAGAGCCAGCAGATGTAACTGAGGATACGGATAGTTTCTGATCTCATGGAAAACCTGTGAAGAACAGCATTAATCAACATTCGACATCAGTGAAGCAGAATGTAACTGTATCCAGGGAAACTGACCACTTGTGCTGAGGTGGTGTTCCTGGGGAAGTGGTGCAGTCGTGGAGAGGTCAGGTAATGCTGATAATGTTGAGTAAGGGGAGAGACGTGGTACTGAGGCAGGGCTGGATCCACACTCAGATCCCTGTATGTGAACATAGTAACGATGTCAGTCGGTCAAAGCCAAACGGTACTAGCCTATCAAGTCACTGAAAACAGACGTACCAGTCCGTTCCTTCGGCAAGGTAGCGCGGCTGCTGCGGCGGTGGGGGAATGTGAATGGATGGAGGGTATTCATACGGCGGCCGCAGCGTCTGCGGATGGGTAAGGGTTCGGTCTGGAGCATGTCTGCTGGAAGAATGCATGGACCGATTATCATAATATACCAGAAAAACTAATATTTAACTAGTTTGGATATGAAAATAACCACTGATGTATTCTTCTCAGTAAGTCAGTACAGGTGAAACTACTAGATTTCATCACCATAATTCCCCAGGTGACTGATTACATTAGGAATTTAGGAATCAAGTTTTCTGAAATGTTATGTTTATATTTGCACTACATTTCCAGAGTAGAAGTCTGAACATTGGTTTCAAAATTCTTTGTTGTCATATTAGAGTTCTTAGAGACTTTTACTTTGTATTTTAAAAAGTACAGTCTAAAGACAGAAAAAAAGAATAGGAATTAAACTTAAAAGTGCTGCTGGAGCGGAGAAAAAGCTATAAAGTGTGGAAAAGATAAACACTTAAAAGTGTATTTTGGATTAATTCCACTAGTCTTGAGCAACACTAAAAAAAAATTATTCTATCTCAATTTATTTTTCTTGCCACATCAGTAGATATTTTTGCTTGTTTTAAAGGGGGGGTGAAATGCTCGTTTTCACTCTGGAGGCGTGACGTGTGGGCGGAGCTAAAGAATCACGAGCGACAGTTGCTTTGAGAGCGTTTGGAAGCTGTGACAGCTGTGAAGGCTGAAACTGAACGAGAGCAGCAGCAGCAACGACTCACTCCGAGTGGGGCTCGAACCCGGGTCTCCGATGGGAGGCGGACGCACTAACAAGGAGGCAGAGATATTTTAAGCAGTTTTACTCACCGCCTGCGGTTCCAACACACAATCGTAACCCTTTTTCGTTGGGATTGCATCATCCTTAAGAAATAAACGATACGCAAATCCGTCGTCAAACTGGGCTTTGTTTGTAAAACAAGCATTTTAGAAATGCAGGGAACAAACACAAACACTTGCACAACTCCGTTGATGCTCTGTAAAAATAAACTCCATCCACTGGTCCCTTAATGCTGTATTTTCTTTGGTAATCTGTGCAGGGTTGTCTTGCCC
This sequence comes from Carassius auratus, assembly GCF_003368295.1. Classification (NCBI taxonomy): domain Eukaryota; kingdom Metazoa; phylum Chordata; class Actinopteri; order Cypriniformes; family Cyprinidae; genus Carassius; species Carassius auratus. Next base: position 438,022 of record NC_039250.1, read on the forward strand.
TGGCAACCAAAATCACACTGCTTTTTTGTGACATTTCGCGACACTCTCGCTCTGATCAGTGAAGTCTGTTGTGCTCTCAGTGCTCTGCTATACGGGAGCGCGTTCTTCCGGCAGAAGTGCCTCAGGACCCATATAAGGAAATTCCGCTCCATCTAACGTCACACAGAGCCATACTCGAAAACTTTCCGAAACTTGTGACAAACTGGAAGGAGTATTTTTGGAACAGAAATACTCCTTCAAACGTACAACTTAATTTTTGAAACTTTGTTCATGTTTAGCATGGGAATCCAACTCTTTAACAGTGTGAAAAACTCAGTATGCATGAAATAGCATTTCAGCCCCCCCCCCTTTAAGGAAAATTATATATATACAGGGCCTAAAATTAACACTACTCAAGTATGAATTTACTTGTACAGTAAATTCATCATTAGCAGTAATTCTTTGCAGTATTTTTTTCTTCCCGATCTTTAAAACTGCAATTCATCACCTGGCCACTATAGGCTGGCTGCAAAAGGGAGTCAATCTCATAGACTCTCCATGTTAAAATGACCAACTTTACCACAGTAAAAACATTTACAGCCTGGAACAAAAAGTGGTTTCAGTCTATATAGCAAATTTGCCCTTCGTGACAACTGTGAGTAGGGTTTATTTTTTTAAAAGCTCATTCGTTTAAATTATATTAAAACTCAAAGTTCTGCATAATGAAGGGCGTGGCCACTTGAGTGACAGGTGGATTGCCGCTGTAGTTGAAAACGCTGTCATACCTGGGCTGTGGAAGTATCCTCCTGTGCTGGGCCTCCAGGATCTGCTGCTGGATGAGGTATTGCTGGTGTAAAGCCTGAGGTAGGAAGGACGGGGGTGGGATGTCCTGGAACGGTGGAGCTGGTATGTGGTTGAGGGGTGGATGTAACGCCGTGGCTGGCTGGTGCGTGGGGCCGAGATGATGGCTCATTCCTGTCTGAGATTGTCCTGGATGGGGCATTGGGAAATCAACAGGGATCTGGGCCTGGGGGCCAACGTGGAAATGCCGGCAAGAGGTAGCATGACTGTGCTGATGCCTGTTAAAATGAGATCCTGCAACAACAATGACAGCAAAGTGAATTATGAATGGGATTAAACCGCTGCTGGACGCTGGCCTTCCTCCTTCCTGGAGAAATCAATCATCAGCAGTGGGGTGTGATGGGAAATCAGGAGTGAAGGTGAGCTAATTGTGCTTCGTGTTAATATTTTGGTTTTGGATGCTAGTATTCACACAGTTAGTGTTTTGGATTGGAAATCAAACTTATTATTGGATATAAATATCTTATATATATATATATATATGATCAGACAGTGTGAACTGTTAACTGAAGTCAGTGACCAATTAATGTAAATATCAAGACATCAAAACTAGTTCAACCTCTCAGATTTGGTGGTTACATTTTGTTCATTTTCTTCTATCCAAACACAATACCCCTATTTGTTTTTTCCAACAATTTTAAGTCGCTTTGGATAAATGTGTCTGCATAAATGACTAAATGTAAATGTCATCTTTTAATGTATGTTCACGTATTCACAACATTTCGGTCCTGTGACCTTCATCAGGCATAAGTAACAGAAGTTAAAAAGTTACAACCGGTCCTGGAAAAAAGTTTGATAACTATCTTGTAAGACTAGTTTTAAAAGGTCACTGAACTTTTCAGGTTTCACTTTCAATGTAGAATTGTGGCTCTTTTGGAAACCAAACTGTGCGGTTTTCAACTGGTTCCAAAACCACTAAAGCACAACCCTTAAGATAAAGATTACACTGATGATGCTACAAAGCATTAAAACAAATATATACCACTAACCCTAGACCTAGCACCAGTAGTACATACAGATATGATCAGATCCATCACTGACTTTTCTTAAGCCTCAACTTTTCTTGACTGATTTGTGATTGAGTCGTCCAATGAAATTGGCTGTTTAACGGTTTTAAATAATCTTGCATAAATAAACCGTATTCTACAGTGTCTTCTCACCTCGGCAGAGCAGATGTGAACGGTCTACAGTTATTTAGCGACTTCCCAAAAGCAGAATGAGAGATGGAGATCCTGGACAGCTGAAGGAATCCACAGCTGCTTTAGGTTCTCAGCCAAATGTCTGACTAAGCAGTAAAGGATTGGGTTTAGACCAAAGCTGCTGTTTTTATGCGAGCTGTTAGCCCGTCACACATTAACAATGAAGGGACTTGCGTTTTCTAGCGACAGAACTTTGGATACGTGTGTGGGAACTATTTTCCAAAGCAATATCCATGTGCTGACAAAACAAAATCTCAAAGCCAATGACATCTCAATGTGTAAATCTTCCTAAATCAACATGCTCTGTTGCTTCTGGAACAACAATCATAGTCCAGACCTCATCCTTTGAGTGCATGTCCTGAAGTGATAGACTTAAGTCTGAAATCTGTTTGGTCGATAGGATTGTTAGGACTCTTTACTCTTAGGAACATGTTTAGTGGATTTATCCAAGTGGAGTGATTAAACCTTCAACTCTCAACATTCAGTTTGGTTCATAGAGGCAAAATAACATCAGAAGCAGAAGAAATCACAGGAACCCAAGGCTTTTGCTGGTGCAGGGGCAAGGCATGCAGTTAGCATGCTTTATTATGAGCTGACGTGAATATTAATTTGAGTAATGATTGCGTTCAATAGAATGTACCAGCATGACTGTAACTCGTGTTTTAAAAGGCTAACTTTACATGTAGGAAATGTCCTTCCTTCAGAAGTATTACTGATGTTTCACTGTATTAATGATGAAAGACAGGTGAATGTTTGAGACTGAGTTCGTGGTGTTGTGAAGGAGTTTTCTGTTGGCTACTTACAAGACAACAAATGAATGAGGAAATGAATCAATGCACCATTTTATGGCTTTGAGAACACTTCAGAATTCATTTATGAGAAAGAAAACGATCATAGTAGAAATGGGGGGAAGAAAATGAGACAGGAAAGCAGAATTATCCATCTCTCCGCTCTTACTTTCTGCTGGCAGATACACAAAGACTTCAGAATGAAGGAATCGAAAACACATAAACCTAAATCACCAAATGAAATCATGTATAATGTGTCACCGTCACACAGAAATGAGACGTGGCCATCGCTCATTGTGCATTAGTGAGAAAAGATTCAATCACAGAGATGAAATGTGTGGATATACCTGGACACACCACAGAGAAAGGCCACGTTTACATTGCATCCGGATCATTTACAGTGAGAAGACTTAAAGGTGCAGCGTTAAAACCGTGATTGGAAATGTATCCAGTAGGATCTCATTCAAACTGTGGAGGTCTACGGTTATCGTGAACGCACACTGCACCTTTAAGTGCCTCAGTGATGAGAGTAAATGACCACAGATCAACTCACTGAGATCTCATGATGAATAAAAGCAAGGAAATCCACTCACAGCAGAGGGAGGTGGGTGGGGGGGTGGAGACAATAAATGGAAATCAGCAAGAAGCACACTGGAGGTTAGGAAAAATACTATATTCTTTATTGAAAAATATTAGTATATGTGGATTTGTGTCATAATAATAATAAGTCCATGCAACAAATAAAACAACATTGACCGATAGCAAGGCCCACCATGCTCAGTACAGGGTTAACAGAACAAAAGCAACATCCAATGAGCAGATGCATCGGCTACAGCACGTTACAGTACAGCAGGGTACATCTTTACTACAGAAAGATTACATTGGAGTCTATTCAATGTAGAATTAAAATAATATGAATAATGTGATTCATGCATTGACGTCTATTACCAGAACAAAAGGTAAAGAAACCACAACCAAACAATAGACATTTGCATTGCTCTAATAGAGGATCTCAGTAGCAGTGCAGGAAATCAACATCCCTGCCAAATGGATGGCATTTTGGACGCAATTTGGATTCAGTGCAATTGGAGCCAATCATTCGTTAGTTGGCGTGTTGCTTCATTAGGTGTTTTTTGTGCTTTTGCTCAAATCATGATTGTGAATGATCGTGTAAAATCAAAAGGGCGATGGATGAAGCACACACTATGTATGTGACAGCTAAAGGTTTTTGCGATCATCTGAGCACAAAATGCATCCATTTTACAGGAATTTACATACATGTTGACTACCAAAGCTGGATGGGACATACATAAGTCACTCTTCTAAAGCTACTGATGTGGGTTAAACTACAGCACTTGACATACAGACAGCTCTAAATGTGTTAGCTCTGGTTTTAGTGTGTGTTTGTTCTCAGGAAGGGAGCAGATCTGAGATGTTTGTCGTCTTCTGATGGAAATAGGAAATGAGGAGGGATCAGAACACAGATGATCATTAAAACACAATGATCTGATAATGCAGAATGTAGATTCAGCCTCCATAGACTATGAGACAGGAGATAAGAACAGAAATAAAGCACATGAAATCAAACTATGAGACAGGAGATCAGAAACAGAAATCAAAAAAGCTTCATGGAATCAGTGATGGAGGTAAAGTTAGCAGCTCAACTTATAACTAGTTTCCTCATTAGACGAACAACACGCAGGTGTGGATGATTAAGCGGAGTTTAAAAAAAAACACATTAGCTTTGTTTGTTTGATGAACTGCAGATACTTTCTGAGGCGGTCACAAACCTAGCCAAAACACTTATTGTATTCGTAAATTTAATACAAATGATCATTACAAGACTGTATTGAATAACTGAACTGATGTATTGATGTTTTATTTGTTGACCGTTGAGCTCAGGCCTGAATTAGCATCTTTAGCTTTCTGAGGTAAAAACCAAACCTAACAAATAAACCTCAACAAGTACACACAGCGCTCAAATACACGATAAAACGTATCGACAATCTGTCAGATAAAATTAATATCCTTCATATAAGCCAGTTGATTTATTTTAAATGCATTTAAAAGTGAAATCTGATGCGGAAAGCGTCCTTCGATCGGCTAGCTAACAGATTAAGGTTACCTCAGATCCGAATCAAACCTCACCGATTCGCTTAAAAAAAGTTCCAAATAGCCTGGTTTTTATTGAATATCTCCTCAGCAAGGACCTCACAGAAGCATATAGATCAGTTGTGGGGATTAATAACCATGCATTAAACACGCAAAGGCCCTCAGATGTGATCTGATCGTGAATTAATGTGTTATAAATACCTCTATTTCTCACAGAGCCAAAGACAGGAAGAACCAGATATCCGACATGAACTAACACCATCCTTCAGATCTTCTGTTTGATGAATACAGACTGTAAACGGAGGAATAAATAATGTACATTCAGCGGGATCATATGCAGTCAGTCACCGCGAGGACAAAGAACAGCGGCGGCGGCGTTCGATTCGCCTGCTGAGTCAGTTCGAACGAACCGAGTCGCGAAGCATGTACGATAGGATTGATCGAATCCGCGAGTCGCGTTTTTAACGGCTTCGATTCGAACGATCCGTTCATACGAACCGAGTGAACCAAACTGACCAAAGCTCGAATCCAGCACATTAATCTGACCGCTAGAGTCGCCACTGAGAACAAAAGTATTATGTTGATTATTAATAACTACAGCCACAGTTGGTCTGCCAGAGCTTTAATTGCAAAACAACAACAACAAATATTTTACAGTACCATGTTTCATTAGTTTACTAGCACAGTTGCCAATTAATTAAAAATAAAGCAGGTTAAAGAAAATATTTTTGTACATGATGCATGCAAAGTTACATATTAAGGTATTAATTGCAAAAATTGTTATTCAAGTACTTGGTTATTTACAGCTTGTGGTCTAACCATTTGCATTAAAAATAACAATAAAAATTAAAAACAAAACCCACAAAATTCATTTAATTCATTTAGCATCAAACATCATAAAACAACCACGTGTGTATGTATATATATATATATATATATATATATATACATATATATATATATATATATATATATATATATATATATATATAAAAACAAATGAATAAGATGAAAAAAATAATATATACAAAAAATAATAATTCATTCAATACTATGAGACACTTTGGTTGTTCATTATTGGCCCATACCTACTTTTCTTTTTTACAATTTGACAAAAAAAGAAAAGAAAAAAAAACTTTAAACAACAGAAAAATCATTAAATAGTGTCTTAGAGTCAAGTGTACAATCCGTTTTTTGTTTTTTACCTGGATAACAGCAATGCCATAGAAAATAAATGTTTGGGTCCCCACAGAACCTTTCAGTGAACCATCTTTTCTTAATGTAAAGAAACACTTGAATAATAAAAAAAATCTTTTTCCACTACAATGGATCCAATGCAATGGAAAAGGTCCCATACATGTTAAAGGTTTACCATTAAACCATCGTTTCCAGTGAAGAAGCTTTAATTTTTATCTGTTTTAAATGTGAACCATCCTGATTCAAAATCAAGTGGGAAAACAGCAATCTGGATTCCTGAAAGAACAGTAGGAACTGAAACGCTCACTGCTCAAGAGTGCACTGCAGCAAAGGTTTAACATTTAGTTGCATGATGGGAATGTTTTTCTTTTACGTTCTTATACTGCACTATTCCCAATGACATTCATGATTCACTGACACTGCATACACTCTGAGCAGGAACCTTTAGTTAGAATAAATAACCCCATGAGGTCTGGAAGAAAAAAGAAACCAACACTGACACAAATACTGCCAAGAGTATATATATGTGTGACCCTGGAGCACAAAACCATAAAGGTCCATTTAAATTTGAGATAATATTTCCATTGATATATGGTTTGTTAGGAAGACAAATATTTGAAAATCTGGAATCTGAGGGAGCAGAAAAATCTAAATATTGAGAAAATCATCTTTAAAGTTGTCCAAATTAAGTTCTTAGCAATACATATGACTAGTTTTCATGTATTTATGATAGCAAGTTTACTTCATGGAACATGATCTTAATATCCTAATGATTTTTGGCATAAAAGAGAAATGTATAATTTTGATCCATACAATGTATTGTTCTCTATTGCTACAAATGTGACTGTTTTGTGCTGCAGGGACACATGTGACACATTGTTGCACTGCCGCTGTATTTATCATGATATTCTTCTCTATATATATAATGCTGTGCATTATGAAAAATTACCTTTTTCCCCAGTAAAACTATAAAAATGAAGCGAATGGGTTGTGGAAAGGATTGCATGTTACTCTGTGCTGCCGTAGTGGTTCAGCGGATCTGATGTCTCCTGAAGACTCGTGTGTGAGATCTCCTCGTCTTTATCTGACGTGCGTCTGCCGCTGAACAGATCCGATACGAAGAACACCTGCGTTGAGAGAGAAGTGCGATGGTTACAGCATGCCATGCGTTTATTAAAGAGCGTACAGCTTCACTCACAGTAAACAGTGCCACGGCGGCTCCCTGAACGAATCCAGTGAGAACGTCACTCCAGTGGTGTTTATAATCAGAGACGCGCGACAGACCCACGTAAAGACACACGGCGATGAAAGAGAACTGCAGAGTCGGACGAACCAGTCGAGCCCAACCTGCTCTCAGTCTAGACTGAAGATACAGCTGAAGAGAGAAACACAGATTTATATGATAACATCACTAAAGGCACGGTTAGAAAACGCCTTCAACTTAATGAAGTACTGTCATAAAAACACACTCACAGCAAGAAACAGCATACAGTACATGGAGAATGATGAGTGACCAGAATAAAAGGAAAGCCTGTCGGAAGAAGGTCGTGTGTCACAATTAGCAAATCGGATGCAATGTGTTCGTTTCCTAAACCAAACAATGCACTCGCAGATTAAAGCGTAAAATTAATTGTACTTTCTGAATGGGAGTGTAGTTGTAGTTGCATTGTTTTGCATTCTCACCGGCCTTCATTGACGATGACTGGATCTCCTGTGCATGTGAAGTTCTCAATATAACCCGATTTACAGTCGATGAGGCTCCAGTCTGGTTTACACACGGTCAGAAAGTGCGGTCGCAGACGGCCGATGGTGTACTTGGCGATATCAGTCAGAGACTGACTCAACGCCGCTCCGAACACGAATGATCCTACGGCCTTGTACACACACACTATATACTCATAACTGAAAGAAGCTCTGGAGCGCAGATACAAGGAAAAACACTCACTGAAGATTATCTGTGGAGAGGAGGGAACAAAACACATGATGTTTAGATCAACTAATGGCTCATATTCACAAAGCACTTGATCTTACCAGAAAGCAAGCGAACACTTACTAATAACAGCGCGAATGGAATCATTATCCCCATCAGTAACTGGTAGGATATGGTGTCTTCTTTAAAAGGGTACCTGATGGAGTCATCGCTGCAAAAAAAGCCTCTTTGGAATGGCGTGTGCTGAATATTCAATATCGCAAAAGGAAGTCCAGCTGCGACAAAGACAAAGCACAAAAGAGAAGCAATGAATCATCGCAAGTTTTGATAAGAAATCACAGTCTCAACACTGAACAGTTTCCTCATCCACAGATTTCTATGCATGATGCATGAGTAATTTGCATTTAATTCCACAACTTTTTTAAATTCAAGACGTTCTGGTTTGATTTAAGACCTTTTAGGGCCTTAATTAAGCAACTATTAAGACCGTTATGATACCTGCAGAAAAACGTTAGCTATATCATCATTCATGGAACATTTTTTATTTTATTTTTACGTTATTACTTCTTGCTTTATAATTAGAATTAGAAAAATCATCCCAAAGTAATGTTCCCATGATGCATGTAAAATCATAACACAAAATAATCCCTTAATGTGTTCTCAAATGTTTGCATAACCAAGAAACTTGTTTTTAAATTACATATATATAACTAAGTTCAGAGAGCATTCGCATTTACGAAAATGAACCATGGTTTTATTGTAGTAAATAACATGTTTTTTTGGGGGGCATATTGATAACCATTTGTATAAGCACAGTTTTACTACAAATACCATGATAAACTATCGTTAGTGAAGGGAAACCTGCAGTAAAACTACAGTAAACATAGTTTTTTGGTTTAATTTGTAGTAAAACCATAGTTTAAATTCGTAAGGGTTTAGAAATAACATTGACAGAACATTCTTAGAACATTTTTTTGTTTGCTGGTCCATTTCTACAGTATGAATATAATGTAAACAAACTTATCTGTGAGCAGCTGTACTTTATTTCACTTCATAAAAGAAACTAAAGAACTGTATCTCGATACAAGCGCTTACTCATGATTTTCTGAGCGATAATAAAAGTGTGTATTGTGGTAATTGTGCAATTAATGACGTATGAATAACCTATAATGAGTAAGCGTGGTAATATACATGGATTCAAGTGATTCTGGAACAAATGTATCATCAAAGAGCGGAAGTGAAACATTGTGATACATTGCGTTCCATCAGAATCTCGCGCGGTAACAATAATAACGCAGCTGAGAGAAGCCAGACATCTGTAGAGTTTCTGTTTTTATTCTGAATATGAAAGTGAACTCTTACCGAGCACCACGCAGCTGACGTCCACACAAACACTGAAGATTCCTTTAGTCTCGAACATTCTCGCAAACACACTTCTGGAGCCTTTGGAGAACTTATAACTGAGCATTTATTTACATCAGACAAAACAATACAGCTCTTTAATATTTTTGTCACGAAAGCATTAGTTAAGCAGAGATAATCGGATCATCGAGTGAAGAAACACCCGACTGCTTCTCCAATCTCTTTTCCGTGGATCATATGTGTTTTATGGCTCTGGCTCGATGTAAGTCGCTGTTTTATCTCCGGTTACTTCACATCGTATGATGGTGAGGTCAATCCCTCCGCCTGTCAATCATCTACAGGCTCCGCCCACCGCTTCCTCTTCCTCTGCAGAGTCACTGATGCCTAAAATAGAGCAGGGCTCCTGCATTCTCATTCAGGTTTCACAACATTCCAAAGATTATTTAAATGTGAAATAAACAGGCTGAAGTCAAGTCAGTTTTATTTATAAAGCCATTAAATACAGATGTTTCAAAGCAGCTTCACATTACAGGAAAACAGTGTTGGTCAGTTTTGTTCAAGTAACAGATTTTAATATCAAGGTTTTGTTTGATTAACAGATTTAAATGTTGGTCGGTTTTGATCAGTTGAATAAAATGTCAGTTTTTTTCTGATGAACAGATATAAATGCTGGTCAATAACATATAGGCCTATTTAGATATCGGTATATATATATATATATATATATTTTTTTTTTTCTCTTTCAAATGACAGATTTAAATATCGGCGGAATTTGTTTGATTAAGAGATTTAACTGTAGGTTGATTTTGTTCAATTAAATTATTTAAATGTTGGTTGATTTTGTTTAATTAACAGATTTAAATATCGGTTGGTTTTGGTGAATTAAATTATTTAAATATCAGTCAATTTAGTTTGATTAACTGATTTAAATGTCAGACGATTTTGTTCAATTAACAGATTTACATTTATTTAAATGTTGGTTGATTTTGTGCAATGAAATTATTGAAATATTAGTTTATTTAGTTTCATTAACAGATTTTGTTAAACATATTGAAATGATGGTTTGTTATGTTCAATTAACAGATTTAAATGTTATTGGGTTTCATTCTAGTGACATGTTTAAAGGGGTCATATGATGCTGCTAAAAAGAACATTATTTTCTATATTTGCTGTAATAAAATAACCCTAATGCTAAAAAAACACATTAATTTCAACATACTGTACTGAAACTCGTCGATTTTTACAAGGTCTGAAAAGTGAGGTGTGCTCTGATTGGCCAGCTATCAAGTATGTTGTGATTGGTCGAATACCTCAAGCATGTGACAGAGTTGTTACACCCCGTAATATACTGTGATACCCTGTCTGGCTGGAGAGAGGAGACACAAACATTAAAATGCATTGTAAAATGTGATATAAACATGATTTCTAGTCGTGTCCTCTTTTGGAAGGCCAAACAAAGTAGTTTCGCTTTCTCAACGACCCAGCGTCACACACAATACTACACTTTGCGTGAACATCTGGGCAGTGTTATGCAAATCTTCCCACATAGTGACTGTTAACTTTTATTAAACATTTTTTTGGGGATTTGAGACTTTAGTTTTTGCAACTTCTCAGATCTTCTTTATACACCAAGACCTTGTAACACTCCAAAGAGAAAGGATGCTGTATAACAGCTCTACAGAACTTATTAGTGCCCTTCAGCTCAAACACAATAAGTGATTTATATCTCAATATAATTTAATATTTCATCATTATTGTCTTTGATTATCTGTTCCTCATGAGTTGATATTGTGTTGCTTGTATTTGTGTAGATGATTGTTGATCTGCTGGTGGAAGAGGATTTGTCCCAGCTGACTGTGAGACGCCTCGTTTAGCGCTTTATCCTGCAAACACAGTTTAAACGTCTCGCTGGAAGACTGCGCGTGACAGACGGTCGGATGCCACACGTGAAACAGGCCACGTGACGGAGCGCGAACCACCATCAGACTGCTGTGGAGGAACTTCCTGTAGAGATGAACATCTTCTGTAGCTCCGCCTTTCACAGACACATCAAATCCACCTTAGAGGAAACAGAAGATGAAGCATGCACATCTCAACCACACGGCAGAATCTCACTGCGTTACCTGTGTTGATGAAGTCTGATCGGTACTGGCACGTCGTCCCAAAGTCAAAATCCTTCCAGAAGCCAAAATCTTTTCTGATCACCTGCCAAAGAAATCACATTTTCACTATATACACAAAGTCATGCAATGCTGATGTAGTGAACATAAACTATTTAAGAAAAATGCATAACAATAATAATAATAATAATGATAATAATAATAATAATAAAGATTAAATCACCATTGGTAGCATGGTTTATTATAATGCTTTTTTCCTCATTTGGTCAGAACAAAAGTGACAGATTTGTTACTTACTTGTTCAGTTGACAATATCCAGTGAAAAATTCTTATTTGGATCATATATTCAAAAACATAAGCTAGAATCTGTGATTCCTGAGTACAGTATTCACACATTCACCTCAAAACATTAGATTCATCTATCCTGGAGCCATGGCAGTGCACAACCCACATAATGAAGATTATTTAGCAAATAAATGCAATTGCATGTTTCAAACAGAGGTGGCGACAAAGACGCAAAACAACGCACTGCAGCTTTTACTTTTCAGAATTACATATTTGGGAAATTACACTGAATAAAGGAGATCTTACCAGCTGATCTTCAGCAGAAGGAACATGTTGACCATAGATGACCTCTGGATTATACAGGCTGAACATTACCGGATAAAACACCCTTTGACCTGTGAGAGTACATGTAAGTCTGAGGAGTTCAGTAGCACCCTCTTATGTTAGTTTAAGTATTCAATTTTTTCACAGAGATAGCACAGAAACTGCACTTGTTTTAGGTGGTTTAGATCTTACCTGTCCGATCGCTACCACTTTGTTAACTTAAGAAGGGATTCATCTCAATTATCACCTGTAAATTATGGAGTACCACAAGGTTCTGTACTAGGTCCTCTGCTATTTTCAATATACATATTACCCCTTGGTAATATTATTAGAAAATAAAGGATTAGTTTCCACTGTTATGCTGATGATACGCCACTATATATCTCCACAAGAATAATCTAAGTTTAAGATAAGATAACACAGTGTATTAAAAATTTAAAAGATCAGATGATCAATAATTTTCTCCAAGTGAATTCGGATAAGACAGAGATATTACTTATTGGACCAAAAAGCAAACAGAATCTCTTGGATTACAATTTGCATCTAAAAGGATGTACTTTTACTTCCTCTACAGTCAAAAATCAGACATATAAGACAGCAACTTATCTTTTGAAAATCATATTTCGCATGTTACTTTTTTCTGTAAAGATGCTTTGGAACGATTTGTATCGTGAAAAGCACTATACACAAAAAAAAAAAACTTATATTGAACTGAACTGAATGTTATTTGTTGTGAAAGAGTTAGGTTTTTCTCAGTTCTGTACCTGGTTCTGTGTTCATACGGCAGGAGTTCAGGAACTCTGCACTAAACCGAGTGTTCACATCACAGAAAAGCAGGAGGACGTTGCTTCGCTTCCAGGCTCGAGCGCCGACATCCAGGCCTCGTCCTCTGGAGAAGGCTTCGTTCAGACGGATCAGAGTCACGTTCCTGAATTTCATTCTCCTGCGGGACAGAGACTCGTCTAGAGTTTCATCATAACAAATCACTGTATTGAGATGCAGCCCATACAGAAAAAAACATTCTGGTCAAAATTACAGTTTTAAAAATATGTTAACAATTAATCTTAATTAAATATATATTTAATTAAAAAAAATATATATTTAGTTTCAACTTTAATATACCAAAATATACTTCACGGTAAAGAAATACATTTCCAATTTCACAGTAGCTTACATTTAGGATTCATTAATTATTTAATTTCATTTTAATGTTAATGTTCACGTGTTGCAGACAAATACAATTTTTTTTTAAATATATTAATGTATTTTCTAAGATTGAAATATATGGAGGGCAACATGTTCTTATATTTTTTTAATGATTTAAAAAAAAAAATCAAAATATACAAAACAAATGTCCAAAACATATTTTGTTAGAAAATAATTTATATATTTATAATAAATATATTCTGAAACACATTTTATCTTAAATATATTCAGGCCATTTTTCTTTTTATTTCTTTTTTTTTTTTGCTATGTATTTTTGCTATTTTTTTCATAAAAGAAGACTTTTTTTCCTTCACAAACAAATATATCTTGCTTGATTAGATATTTGTACAAGATACATTAATGTATTTCCTTGGATTGAAATATATTTTTTAATATATCTGCAATGACCAAAAAACATATCAGTAGGAAATATATTTACGTAAATATATTTTAAAGCATATTTTGGCAAATACAGATTTTTTTTTTATAATTTATGTAGATTTTTTGAAAAATTTTTTGCTGTATATATGGAAGAGAGCTTATTTTTTTTTGTTTTGAATTTGTGTTCTTTTATTGTCTTTACCTTGACATTCCATTCACAATTCCTTTCACTTCATGCATCTTTTCTGACCCAAAAAGCACCACGGTGAGATGCGTCCGTCCATCCTGACGAATGCAAGCGTCACTGAGACACAGAGAGAGGAAATGAAGCATCACCTGACGTGCAAACTCTCAGACGGCTCAACAGAGGTTCGGTTTTACCTGAAATGTTGCACGAATTGTCTGAATGCATCCACTGCGTCGGCCAGAGGTACGATTATATTGATGAGGATCTGAGATGCATCCATCAGTTCCTCCTTCACCTTCATCAGCGGTGCGAAAGGACGGAAGAACACCATCCTCCTGAAATCTGGAACGCTGTTTTCTCTGAACGTGAGATCGTATAACGTTCCTTTGTCCCTCTCTGTGCGAAAGATTCCTGCCGTTAAAGAGAAATTACATGTGAAGAAGCCTCTACTAGAAAAAGAAATCATCATGATGTTAACAACAAAAGAGTATAATGCAACCTGTCCATTTTTAAATAACAGATCTAAAATACTTACATAGTAATATACTATTAAAAGGGCAGTTTTTAGAAGTAAAAAACAACCTTTTTTCTTGTTTTTTTTTGTCATCAGTTCTGATTTTACTGATTTTAGTAATTTGGTGTATTACATTATTTCAGTTAATTAAATATACATTTTAATGTAAATTTAATTTCAGTCTGTAAAATGCTGCTACTCTGCAAAAAACATGATTTCCTTCCTCAGTATTTGTGTCTCGCTTTCCAGTGCAAATATCTAAACATCCTTGAATCAGGATACGTTCACTTGAGAACATGATTTAAGATGCTTTCTGAAAAAAAGGAAACAAAATCTAAATTAATTCTTGTTTTATTAGTTTATATACACACACACATACACACACACACAGTGCAAAAAAATATTCTCTAACTTAGTTTTCGTCTTTTTTACTGTACAAGTGACATGGTTTAAGATATTAAGATATTAAGTCTTATTTTATAAAAAAAAAAAAAAAAAATCTTAAGCCATTTCACTTGTACAGTAAATGCATCTTGTTTCAATAACTTTTAGATATTTATACGAGAAAACAACACACAAACACTAAGTTAGAGAATCCTTTTTTTTGCAGTGCATATTTGTTTTTTAGGCTTATGCCTTTAGTGATCATGTTGACCTTCATAGAAGTGTTGAGGAGAGTAAACCCTGCGGAGCTGAGGCTGGTTCAGCAGATGCAGCGCTGCTTCTAGAGCTCCGTTCAGCTCGTTCCTGCGCTCCTGACCAATCACACTTTCCACCGGGAGTCTGGCCAGGCCGCTCTCCAGCTGATAGACCTGGCGCAGGGTGAAGCTCTCAAACGGTAGCACCGCAAACTCATTGGGCAGCCGTTCTCCGGTGAAGACCTCGGCCCGTCGGAGCTGCTTCTGCAGGAACTCCTCCAGCTCGGACTGGTTCTGCTCCTGGAGCTCCAGCGTGGATCTCTGCAGCTCTGCTTTCAGCTGTGAGATCCTTCTGGTGAGGTTCCTGCTGTGCTGGAGATAGCGCTGCTCGTGCTGCTGCAGTAAAGCCTCGAATGCATCTTCTCCTGCTGGACGTGTGGACCGGGTTTGGCTTCGAGACCTGCAGGTCTGACGATACAGGAGCAGAACCAAGCAGAAGAGCAGCGCAGCAACCGCACGCCTTCCCAGAAACCATCGCTTCTGCATGACTGACTGAAAACACACAGAGTTCAGATTTGTGCAACTAAAGACACTGTTTCAGTAAAAACATGTTGTGATTTGATCCATGGCTTTGAATCAGGATTCAGTCTTTTTTGACGTTGTCAACAATCCCAGCAAGAAACCACAAACTGGCATCGATTCACTGCAAAAAATTATTTTCTTACATTTTTGTCTTTTCTTGACAAGTAAAATAATTTAAGATATTAAGTGTTGTTTTCTAAAAAAAAAAAAAAAAAAAAAAAAAAAATTATATATATATATATATATATATTTTTTTTTTTTACTGAAAACAAGACTTAATATCTTAAATTATTTTACTTGTACAGTAAATTCATCTTGATTCAAGAATTGTTCACTATGAAAGAGAATAATTTTTTTGCAAGTGGTTGTGCAAATTCAATACACTAATAAACAAACATTATACCACTGAAAAATATAAAAGTGCAGATAAAAACAATCAGCAGCAGAGTTACCGTCATGAAATAAAACTAAAAAGTATTCACGGCACGTTTACTTCAAGTTTACGTTGAAGAAATAAATAAATTAAGTTAAATAATCTAAGACTAAAAATTAATACAATTTAATTAATCGTTAATAAGAATAATAACAACTAATACAAATTATAAAAACAACGTAAGTGTTAAATTAAATTTGGTAAATTACTACAGTTTAATAAAAATATATATGATATCCCTTAAATAACACTGATCTGTAACAATAACCATTTACTGAAATTAGTTTTGTGTCGAAACAGACACATACGAAGATGTGCAGATTATAAGAGTTATTTTCAGCAGATAACATAAGTGCTAAATGAAATCCAATACTTCTGATTAATTTTTCATACAATTTTCAACTTTCATTATTTTGATATTACAGCTACAATCTGACAAAATCTTATTTTGTGAAAAGTCAGCATCTTCAAATAAGTTGATAATAGGCCTTTCTTTTTTCTTTTTTTTTTTTTTACAAATAAGCAGAATATTTTTTCATATTATTTTGGACATTTTTCATGTATCCAATAAACCGATTTGAAACATTTCAGATCATCATTTCCTGTTTTAAATTTTTTTGCACCTCCAGTTGGACAAAAAAAGTTATTTGAGATAAAATTGCTGCAAAAACTTAACCTCTCATAAAATAGAAATATGGTTGTAATAACACTATTTTATGACGTTATATTCAATAATTAGCTACATAGTGCATGCCTGTTTTCAGTGATTTGAACAGCATTTATTAAATCAAGCGAGTGTCTACTTACAGCTGTGGATCAGTCACGCAGGTAATGTTCAGATTCAGCTCATAAATGCAAGCTGCACTGAAGTGTTTACCCAGTCCAGCACGTTTGCATATTACCGGCAGGATCCTGAAGGGGCCCTCTGTGTGCAGCGCCCCGTCGTGAGGCATCATGGGTAATCCAGAGGGCCGCTCACTGACCGCTCTGTTGGGCCCCATGCGACTCCTCCCATCAACACTATGAAAGACAGGCTGTTCTACAAAACATCTTCAGGCTAAAAGTAGCTCACAACTCTTAAAAATATTGTTCTAAATGTTTGCTCTGAGAGGTGTTTGGGCTCTAAACTAGCTCCTAAATGTGTGAAAGGTGAGGAGCAGTGAAGAGGAGTCTCCTTTGCTGGGAATCTGCCTCTGAACGTCATTTATAAAGACATCACTTTGGTTTCGGAGGTTATTCTGCTCTGAATTCTCTCCTTGTTCTCATATAGCTGTTCTTAAGTTCAGTAACTTCTCTTTTATCAGCCGTGATTATTACACTCTCTTAAATAAAAGACTGTTTAGACTCGATTCAGAGAAGCACACATGTAAGATGCTCACAACCAGATCAACGTTAACTTGTTTAATTACTGAATTTTAAAACTTTTATTTGAATATGGCAATACAATACAATATTTCTATGAATGAATCTCTGACAGAGACTGTCAGCCAATCAGAAGCATGATGACATCATCCACAGCCACGAGCTCAGCCCCGCCCCCTTCCTCCTCTCTCTATTCCTGACTAGAAGTGTGTCTCAGCAGCTTTGTGAACAGATTTAAAGAGATATGCGAGATATTTAGATATGCGATCCAGAGTCCCGATCAGAAACAGAAGATTTGCGATTCAAAGTTAAATAAAAAGATTACTGAGATGCGTTCTAGAGTCACGATCCAAATTTAATGATTCACTGGAGTCACGATCTAAATCAAATGATTCGCTAACTTTTTCAAAGTCCTGATTTGAATAAAATAATTTGCAATACATGCTCTGAAGTGTCGCTCTGAATCAAAGATTTTGCGATTCATGCTCCAGAGTTCAGAGTAGAATAAATTATTTGCAGCACTCCGGAGATCTGAATTCCAGCTTTGCATCAAAAGATTCACGAAGCTGCTCTGAACTCCTGATCTGAATTAAAATCTGGATCGATACATGATCCAAAGTCACAAAGAATCAAAAGTGCCGAATTGAATCAAATGATTCGCAATCATGCATGCTCCGAATTCCAACTGTGAATCAAAGGAATTATGATTGACTCTCCAAAGTTCAAAATTAAATACTATTATTTGCGATATGCGCTGGAAAAATCCGATCTGAATCATTCAAGAGAAGTGATCAAAATCTAAATATTCAGATTTAAAATATCAGAATCTAAAGAATCACAGTCCACGCTCCGAAGTCACAATCTGAATCAAATGATTTGCATTACGCACTCGAAAGTCCCGATATAAATCAAATAATTCGGGAATTTGCTTCGAAGTCCAGATCTGACTGATTCAATTATATGCAATACATGTTCTGAAGTCCCGATCTGAATCATTTTTGATACGTGCTCCAGAGTACCGATCTGAATCAAACCATTTGTGATTCAAAGTTGAATAAAAAGATTTGTGAGATGCACTCTAGAGTCCCGATCAGAATAGAAATGATTTGTGATCCCAATTCCAGATTTGAATCAAAAGATTCACAAAGCTGCAAATTCCCGATCAGAATCGATACATGATCCAAAGTCCCGTTTTGAATTAAAAGATGTTGACACCTGAAGCAGTTTCATTATGTCTTCCTTAAAACATGACAGAGCTCCTCTTATTTACATGTCATCAAACATATGAATTAACTCTTTAGTATTTGAGTTTTTAGAAATGTTATTCTAAGAAATTTCTATTTTGAGGGTGTCAATAAAATATTTAGTGTAAAATACCATTTCAGTTTCTTCTACAAAATTTCATGTTCAAAGACAAAGTGATTCTTATAATTATTTGTGAAAATTGTTTATACAGTTTATTTCAGTGTAAAAAAAATCAGTTCAGCCCAAAAATTGTTTTTTACCTGTTCACCTTTAATGTAGACAAGAATAGAAAGGAGGAAATCGTTATGAAGTAGAACTTCCTATGTTAAAGATAAATGTTTATAATTAATACAGTTAGTCAGAAAGATCTCAGAAGAGAGAAAGCCACTATTTACAATACAAACAAACAGAGGTGAAACTCTTGAACAGCAAACAAACAAAAAAAAGACACTTGAACTGAACAAGAACTCACAGTGAATCGCACTATAAAAGATATATCTTCGTGTCTAACGTTTATTAATACAAAAGAGAAACAGATTTTGTTCCAGTGAAAAAGCCGTTGCGTGACGACGGGCGAAGGTCTCAGCGGAAACTCACGATCCAACCATGTCATAGACGTAGATGTGATAGTCGTCATCAAACTTGATGAAGTAGATGGAGGGTTTGGTCTGAACCTGCTGGATGATGGTACCCATCCTCTGTGTGCCGTCCTGATTCTCACACTCCACCTGCTTCCCAACCAGCGAATCACACGCTTCCCCCGGCTCTCTGAGCTCCGCCCGATCATCTGATGGAGGAAAGCGTTTAATAATGAGCTTTAATAATAAGATTTTAGTATGCATATATGGTTACATGAAGAACCTTTAACATCCATGGAACCACAAAAGTTCTTTAAAATATTCTTCTTTAAGAACTGTTCATTGAAAGGTTCTTCGGGGGACCAATAATTACATGGAATCACTGCAAAAAAACTTTGTATAATCTCTATTTTTACAGGTGTAGAGTCATTATTACGATTCAAATTATGAGTTTGGGAGTCTTTCTGACTGATTCATGATAAGGATTCGTTTAGAGAGTCTTTTGTTCGTGATTCAGACTGTACTGTTCACACTGTAGTCATCAGACTGATTCAAATTGTGAGTGACTCTCTGATTGATTCATTACAGTGCATCGCTCAAAATTTGAATCAGTCTAATGACTTCAGAGTGAACAGTGCAGTCTGAATCAAGAACAAAAGACTCTCTAAACGAATCCTTACCATGAATCAGTCATGTCATTTGTTCATGAATCAGACACCACTGTAGTGTTCAGTTCACACTGTAGTCATCAGACTGATTCAAATTGTACGTTTAAGACTCTTTGTGAGTCTTTTCGATTGATTCATTACAGTGATTTGGTTAGAGAGTCATTTTTCATGATTCAGACAGAATTATTCACACTGTAGTCATTAAACTGATTCAAGTGGTGAGTTTTGACACCGTTTGTGAGTCTTTTTGACTGATTAATTACAGTGAATCATATGGAGTCATTTTTTTTTATTCAGACTCCACCGTTCACACTATTCGAATGATTCATATTGTGAATCTTTTCGACTGATTCATTACACTGAATCATAGGGAGTCATTTGTTCATGATTCAGACTCCAGCGTTCACACTATTCGAATGATTCATATTGTGAATCTTTTCGACTGATTCATTACACTGAATCATAGGGAGTCATTTGTTCATGATTCAGACTCCACCGTTCACACAATTCGAATGATTCATATTGTGAGTCTTTTCGACTGATTCATTACAGTAATTTGGTTAAAGAGTATGTTTTTCACGATTCAGACAGAACTATTCACACTGTAGTCATTAAACTGATTCAAATGGTAAGTTGTGACACTGCTTGTGAGTCTTTTTGACTGATTCATTACAGTGAATCATATAGAGTCATTTGTTCTTGATTCAGACTCCATCGTTCACACTATTTGAATGATTCATATTGTGAATCTTTTTGACTGAATCATTACAGTGAATCATATAGAGAGTCATTTGTTCTTGATTCAGAGTCCAGCGTTCACACTATTAGAATGATTCATATTGTGAGTTTGACACTGTTTGTGAGTCTTTTCGACTGATTCATTACAGTGAATTGATAAGACAGACTCCACCGTTCACACTGTAAAGAATATTTTTGGCTCTTTCAGTGATCAGTTCTTAATGGGTGTGAATGCTTCTTCACTGAACCACTGATGCCAGTAAAGAGCAGCATCACTGACTCACTCACCTGGATCCGGAAGTATCCGAAGGTCCCCGTCTTTATAATCCTGCGTCAGCTGGTACATGTACAGCATGGGGGTCTTTCTCATAAGTTATGAAGAACCAGGCAGGCATGCTGGGAGCCCTGGAGAGCACCAGACCTCTCCACTCATCCTTGGAGCCCTCGTCCGTCTCAAACAGGTGGACCACGGGCCGTCCCAGCAGCTGATCCGCCAGACGAGTGTCACTGACCCGAAACGAGGCGATCTCCCCGGGGAATATCTCCAGATTCTGCACCCTCTGATCTCTGAAGATCTCCAGGCCGTAGACGCAGTCCACTCCATCGTACTTGATGAGGTACAGAGACGAGTTGACCGACACTTGGACTAGTACGGTCCCCGTCCAGCGAGAGACGGCACTGTAGACGTCTTCCTTCCAGTTGTGTTGTATTCGACAGCCCACAATGCTTTCACCGAGAGAACTGTGATGCATGTGTTTGTGCCTGATAAACACACAACAGAGCGTTCAAATCATGTACCAAACATTTGAGGAGAAATACTAAAACCAAAGTTAAAATAATATAAAGATGAAAACAAACAGTACTATGATAAGCAGTACTCACTTGTGAGAGCTCTTTTTCTTCATTATGGAGCGGCCACCAGACACACCTCGAACTGATCGAGACATTACGATTGGTTTATTTGGTAATGCATTTATTTGAGGTTTAGTTAGAGGCGAGGGTCTCACCTCCGGTGTCTCTGGAGCGATGCTGGTTCACACGGCTTCTGTACACACACTCCATCTGCACAAATCAGATCAATCTCTGAGGATCCTCCTGTTTGATCAAACACTCGCTGCATCTCATAATCTACTGAGTGCCCTAGCTAGACAGCATTATTGAGCATGCACTAACAAAAATACCACTAATTCCTGAGTGCTTTGGGGTAACATGGAAAAACCAAGTTATACTGTCCTTTAACTGTACGACATTAAAACTTAAACCTGCTGATGTGCATGCAGCACAGAAGCAGTCATCAGTGTCACAGACGTATATTTGTAGAAATACACAACAATACATTATATGAGTCACAATTATACATTTCTCTTTTATGCCAAATATCATGAGGATATTAAGTAAAGATCATGTTCATGGAGATATTTAGTAAATCTGCAACTATAAATATATCAAAACTTAACTTTTGATTAGTAATATGCATTGCTAAGAACTTAATTTGAACAACTTTAAAGATGATTTTCTCAATATTTAGACCTTTTTGCTCCCTCAGATCACAGATTTTCAAATATTGTCCTCCTAACAAACCACACATCAATGAAATGTATACGTTTCAAAGAAATGACCCTTAAGACTGGTTTTGTGCTCCAGAGTCGCATATGTAAAGTGAAGTACAGCAAAACAATGTATACACACACACACACTCACTGTCTGGTTCTCATTGCAAACGTGTGTTTCGCTCCTTCGGCCTGAATTCTGCACAATTACTTTAAAGAAATAGCCACAATAATTCTGCAAAGGTGTGCCTCGAGTTTCCTCTGCATAGTGCGGGCCGGGCACGAGCAGACTGGCGTGAGCGCGCCTCATTCAATTCAAACAAGCACACGTGGTACAACAGAAATCACCAGTTAATGCGTTTGAAATGAGGCATTTTCTCGATAAATCCAGAAAGGTTATTATTTATATCTGTTGTCTTTCGCGTGCTCGAATCGAGTTTAAAATAGTTCGATTATCGTTTATAACCCCAAATGCAAATGAATGAACGCTTTCAAGATTCATAAATGATCCGATGCATTCAGAGAATCCGACAATACACAGTTTTTGCTTTTTAACTCACTTTCTATCTCCAAATGCTAATATACCGTGAACGAGGTATGAATACGGGCATTTTATTTCACATCAACGATTTATTTGTCAACAAAAGACTTTTATTTTGAAGTCGACTCCCGCAGACGGAAGCCGGAAGTCGGTGTTTCGGAATGTTCGTCTTAGAAAGTGGAAGAGAAGAGCGTTCACGAGAGCTGCTCGAATTAAATCACAAACGGCTTGATTAATTAATTAACTCCGATCAGGATGATGAGATGGATGGAAAACATCATGCTGACCAAACACCTCATAGTGAGTGACGTCATCGCGAGTTTGTGTTTGTCTGAGGATCTGTTTGAGTGTGTCTTGTGTTTTATGTGTCACGTTGCTCATATGGATCTATAATCGCAGATTAACGTTAATAATTATGTGTCTGCACAACTGTGTTCAACATTGATGATAATCAGAAATGTTTCTTGAGCAGTAAATAATCATATTATTCTGATTTCTGAAGATCATGTGACACTGAAGACTGGAGGAATGATGCTGAAAATACAGCAGCACTTCACAGAAATAAATTAGACTTTAACACAGATTCACACAGAAACCATTATTTTATATTCTAATAACATTTTGCAAGATTATAGTATTTTTTCTGTATTTTTTATCAAATAAATGCAGCCTTGATGAGCAGAAGAGACGTCTTACTGACCCCAGACTGTTGACTGCTCATGTATATATATATATATATATATATATATATATATATATATGTGTGTGTGTATATGTATACAATGTGATCCGCTGTGTTTGTTGTGTGCAGCAGGGTGTCGGCCAGCCGAAGGTGGCTCATGCCGTGGTGGTGATCTTCTTGGAGTTCTTCGCCTGGGGTCTCCTGACCAGCCCGATGCTGGCCGTGAGCTTTAAACACCCGTCTGAGTTTAAGAATTACTACATCTGCAGTCTGTGGGAAAAATCAAGGAAAATATGACATATTAAAATATCCCTCTATAAATAATTACAGAATCTATCACATAAAACTCAAATTTGTAATACTTCATTGAAAACAATAATAATAATAATATAATAATAATATAATTACAAGTAAGTTGCACTATAATAAATGACATTACATAGCTAAAATAAATGTATACAAAAACTTTTATTTTAAATAAGTCTGTATAATTTTAATTATTTCTTATTCAGTTTAGTTGTTTTAGTAAACCTATTGAAAATGAGAAGTGCTGCTTTAAACAAAAACATATTTTATGTAAAGTAATGAAAATAAAATTTTAGTTTAGTTTGAACTTGATTATTGGATTAGATTTGATCACATAAGTGTCACTTTAAGTTTCTTTTCTGTACGGAGAAAGGAACAATGTCTTCTGGTTTGATAAAGCACCTTCCCATAATGCACTGCAGATGCAAATGCAAAACAAAGTGCTCAGGAGGTCATTCTTGGCCAAATGCCAATCGTGGATGTGATCTGAAACTCTAGCGCTGTGTTTTCTGCTGTTTCCTCGTTTCAGGTCCTGCACGAAACCTTTCCGCAGCACACGATCCTCGTGAACTGCTTGGTTCAGGGCGTCAAGGTGAATCCAGTTCAGCCGTGATGATCATATCTGACACCCGCAGCACAGAAACAGTCATGAGAGTACACTTCCTGAAACTGAGATTTATGCCTCATCTGAATAAATCATCTTTTCATTGATGTCTGGAATCTGAGGGAGCGAAAACATCTAAATATTGAGAAAATCATCTTTAAAGTTGTTCAAATGAAGTTCTTAGCAAAGTTTTGATATATTTACAGTAGGAGATTTACTTAATGGAACATGATCTTTACTTAATATCCTAATGATTTTTGTCATAAAAGAGAAATGTATAATTGTGACTCGTACAGTGTATTGTTGTCTATTTCTTTAAATATACGTCTGTGACACTGATGACGGCTTCTGTTCTGCAGGACACGTGTAGGATAGCTCTGGATCATTATTTGCAGAAAAGACTAAATATTAACCCTGTTCTGATCAGTTAGTGTGTGTGTGTGTGTGGTAACTGCAGTGTGTTTGCAGGGCTTTCTGTCGTTCATGGGCGCTCCTCTGATCGGTGCCTTCTCTGATGTTTGGGGCAGAAAGAGGTTCCTGCTGCTCACAGTGTTTTTCACATGTGCCCCGATCCCACTAATGATGCTCAGCCCATGGTACGCGCCGCACGTGTGTGTGTGTGTGTGTGTGTGTGTGTGTGTGTGCATCACATGACTCTCAAGTAACTAAAGCTCGAAGTCACTGAAAGAGACAAACCTCAGTGTGTAATGCATTAAAGGAACCGTTCAGCCAAACATGTTTCATCTGAGATCAGGATGAGTTTGTTTCTGGAGAAATGTAGCTCTGCATCAGTGTCTCATCAGTGGATGCTCTGCAGTGAATGGGTGCCGTCAGAATGAGAGTCTGATAAAAACATCACAATAATCCACAGCACTCCAGTCCATCAGTGAACATCTGGAGCAGACAAAACCTGAAACACATCCAGCATTAAGATGATTTTAACTCAAACACATAGAGTCTATAATCCAGAATAACACTTCCTCCAGTGAAAAAGTGTTCTGTCTGAATCGGGAGAGAAATCTGCACAGATCAAGCAGCGTTTAAACAGATCTAAACTAATCTCTGAGAGACTGGAGGAAGTGTGACTGCACTGATTTTCTGTAGAGCTGTGATTGATTGAGGAGGTGATGTGTGTGTGTGTGTGTGTGTCTCTCTTCACCAGGTGTTTCTTCGCTCTGATGTCTGTGTCTGGACTCTTCTCCGTTACGTTATCTGTTATATTTGCGTATGTGGCTGATATCACAGAAGAGCATGAAAGGAGCACAGCGTATGGTCTGGTAAGAACACCAGTCGTCCGCAGAATTGACTTTTGGACCTAAATGACAACTGGTGATGGATCGCATACATTTTCTATATGTGTGTGTGTGTAGATAGATGCTAGAAATAGACCCTGATGGAGCTCGGTCTTGTGTTTCAGGTGTCTGCGACGTTCGCGGCGAGTTTAGTGACGAGTCCGGCGATAGGAGCGTTCCTGTCCGTGCGCTGCGGAGACAGTGTGGTGGTTCTTCTGGCCACCGTCATCGCTCTGGCTGATATTCTGTTCGTCCTGCTGCTGGTCCCCGAGTCCCTGCCGGACAAGATAAGACTGTACTCGTGGGGTTCACCTATTTCCTGGAAGCAGGCCAATCCTTTCGCTGTGAGCTTCATATTCTGTGTTCTTTAATACTAGTTGTAGAAGGATGCTATTGACTAGTAATGCACTGATGTTAAAGGATGCCATTCTTTCTGTGTGTGTGTGTGTCTCTCTCTGTGTGTGTGTGTCTCTCTCTCTCCCTCTCTGTGTGTGTGTATGTGTGTGTGTGTGTGTTAGTCTCTGAGGAAGGTGGGGAAAGACTCCACAGTGCTGCTGATCTGTGTCACAGTGTTCCTGTCGTATCTCCCCGAGGCCGGACAGTATTCCAGTATCTTTCTCTATCTGGGACAGGTACGTGTTTCCAAACCCATTTCACTCTGAGTAAAACTAGGAAATTAAACAAGAAATCAATGTAGCGTGAGAAGTTGACTTGGACTTACATATATATATAAATAACTGATAATATGAAAATAAAAAAAGAATTTAAAAACCATAAACTCACTTACCTTTGATTTTTATTCAGAAAACAAGACTTAATATCATAAATTATTTTGTGTCTCAAGTATAGAAATCTTTTATATAGAATTTTTTTATATTTGCACTTGCAGTACCTTGAACTGAAATGATTGGATTAATGACTCTATTGTCTTCTGTAGAGCTGCTAAAAGTGAATTATTTTCATAATTGATGAATTTAGCAACACTTACACTTGAGTGTAGATGTTAAAAATTTTTCTGTTTCAGGTCAATAATTTCTCCCCGGAAGCGATAGCAGGGTTTTTTGAGATGGTGGGAATCCTGTCCATCATAGCACAGGTACAGACCTTCCTCTCCAGACACTCATTTTCATGAGAACGAGTGTAAATGTGCACACGATCATTTTGAACTACACTCAAAAAACATTTTTTTTCTTTCGTCAACTTTGCATTTTTTATGCTTTGATACAGCACTCTGTGAACAGTAATGAGCATCTGTGACTTTCCCTCTTTGTGAAGGGTGTCAATGATTTTCTTTTGGACCATTGCCTTGTCAGACGTCTTCATCATTATCACAGTTTCAAAGAACAAGAGAGACCCCGAGTTTATACTGTATTGATGGTCACAGTATTTCCATATTTTGAGATACTGTATTTTTATACTTTCATTAGCCGAAAGCACTAATCATTTAAATTAAAACAAAAAAACTTTTTGAAATGTTTTACTTTACAAGTTTCACTTTTTCAAATGTTACTTTATAACTTTTTTTGAATATTCACATTTTTTAGATGCACCTGTATACACAGATTTACAGACGGCAAAAAATATTGAATTATTCATGCAAACATAATCTGTTATGTCTTACGTGAACGTTTGGGGAAAAACATCAGATGTGTAACATGAAAGCAAAAAAATTCACACACTATATATTTTTTTTTTTAAGCAAACAAGACTTCATATCTGAAATCATGTTACTTGTACAGTAAATGCATCTTGATTCATGAATGTTTACTATTTACAAACACGGAGTAAGATAAGGATGTTTTGCAGTGTTTTTCTTACTGTACTTATGTTGAGATGTAATATGAAAAAGTAGCTAATACACTTGTTTTAATTTTTATACATTGTTTCTTGTTTATAACAACAAAGATGCAATAAAAAACAGCTGTACTTTGATTATTAATCCAATAATGATTATAATGGCAGAACAGGGAGAAAACCTTCAGAGAAATCAGTTTTCCTCTAAAGTGACTTCAGACAGATGTAGCTCAGTCCTTTTTCATCCGACTTCACCAAATCATAAATCACTCTGAATGTGAAAATAACTCATTGTGACTCGTTCAGCCAGCACTGGTCACATTTACAGTTGGTTTGCATCCTTCATGATGATTTGTTCACGCAGACGTTACTGTTGAGCGTTCTGATGAAGAAGATTGGGAATAAAAGCACAGTGCTGCTGGGTCTGGGGTTTCAGTTGTTCCATCTGGCTTGGTACGGCTTCGGCTCTGAACCATGGTGAGGATCGGCCATTGATTGTAGTGGAGAGAGCGCAGTGTTGCGAATGCTGTGAGTGACCGTGTGTTTGTTGATGACAGGATGATGTGGGCGGCCGGGGCCGTCGCTGCCATGTCCAGCATCACCTTTCCTTCTGTGAGCGCGCTGGTGTCTCGCTGCACGGATCACGGCCAGCAGGGTGAGACGCCAAACACAGCAACACACTCATCTACTGAAGCAGTACGCCCCGAGAAGACAAGGTTTACCGAGATTTTATGGCAGCTAAAGAGCATTGTTACTGTAAACCACGGCTTCACGGGGCTTAATGCGATTATAAAACGGTTATTCCATACACGTAGTAAGGTTACACAAAATAAAACAGAGCAGATAAAGTGTAATGATGATATTAATAACAACAGTATTCTTCCACCAAACAATGTAGCTCCTCAGAAACAGTTGTGAATGCTACAAAGTGGTTGCCGAGCAACACACAAACGTAAACAAAAGTGTTTGTTACATTGTAGAGTCATTTAGAACAGCTTTGAACACGGCTCAGCCAATCAGAATCAAGGACTGAACTCTCTGTTTTATAAACTGCAACTGTCTAAACATTCTTAAATCATGATGCATAAAGATATTAATAAGTCTTGTTTTATGAAATATACATGACAATTAGGTGAATTTATGATTAAAACTAGAATGTAAAATATCAGTCTGTGGGGTCAGAATGCAGTTGTGGTTGCTGAATAAATGCATGCCAACTTTGTGTTGCAATAAAAAAATAAAAAATCTTAATCACGGTTGTTTTAATAGAAAAGCATGAACAGAATTTGGAATTGTTGAAGATGATTTTAGGATTTTCACTGGGTCAAGCTTCTCGTTGTACCGGTTTTCATAATGTAAAGAGATTGTTAATTTATATTATAAATAAAATGTGTTAGGAAGCTAGATAAAGTTAAATAAACCACGCAAGTTGATTTGAGCTTTCGTGAAAGTGCAATTTGTAAAATGACAATAAATAGTGCTGAATATTTTTGCACCAAAATTAGGAAACCATAAGAAGACTAAGGAGTCTTATTTTCTGAAAACAGTATTTACATTTGAAATTGAAACAAAAAAAAAAAAATCTGCCAATGGGGAAAGAGAAATAATCTTAATTGTTTTGCCCCACTAAGAGATATTGTGTGTGTGTGTGTGTGTGTGTGTGTGTGTGTGTGTGTGTGTGTGCAGGAGCGGTTCTGGGCATGATCACGGGGATCCGAGGTCTGTGTAATGGACTCGGTCCGGCTCTGTTCGGATTCATCTTCTTCCTCTTTAACGTGGAGCTGAAGGAGCTGAACCCCGTCACACCGGACACCGAGGAGGTACATGAACCTAATCGCTCTGTGTCAGCGTTCCTACAGGGTTTGGAAAAAAGAAGTCCGAGTATGGAAAAGTATTTGCATTTCCAGACTTTTGCCCCTATTTAGTGTTTGTTTTTTATTTGAAAATTGATCATTTAATCATCAAAGTCTCTTCATTATGCAGAATGCAGGTTATGTGCATTTCTCCTCACAATATTCTTAGCATCATATTACATACCATCAAGGACTTTTGCAAAAATAAAATATATACAGACTTATATGTGCACACATTCATGTGCATCCATGCTCTTGTTAAATTCACAGTGAGATGGCAGTGATGCACAGACTGTATAAAACTAGAAACTGTAATGTGTAAAACAATCTTGTGTGCATGTAAAAGACCTAGGAGGCCTGTGTTCTGTGTTCCAGAAGAAGCGTGTGATTCCTGGCCCTCCGTTCCTGTTCGGAGCGTGTACGGTTCTTCTGGCTCTGCTGGTGGCGCTGTTCATTCCCTCTCAACACGCTCCGGCCGTGCAGACGTGTAACACGCGTGTGATGATGGTGTCTGCGATCGGCATCACGGAGAACGGATCTGTTCCTGTGAGCGACGAAAACAAGGAGCCTCTTTTACAGGACAGCAGTTAATAAAGCCAGCAGGAACTCTTCTGGTTTGGGTTTTACTCCAGCAGTGTGTCTGACAAAGCTTTTTACCGTCTGTCTTTTTTTTTTATCCTTCAGTCTTTGAAAGAGAATGTGCCTTCTCCATATTTAGGCTTACACTGCAGACATCCTTCTCTTCCTCAGTGTGTGTGTGTCTGGTGTTCTGGTATAAATATCTCAACATTCTTGAATTGAGATGCATTTACTGTACAAGTAACATGATTTAAGAGATCACGTCTTGTTTTATCAAAAAAAAAAAATATAATAATAATATTTTGCATAAAACAAGCAAATATATCTGCCAGTGAGCGAAGAACAATAGTCTTTGAATCAGGATTTTTGGCAGATTTCTGTTCTTGATTTTAGAAAAAACTAGGGATGCACGATATTGGATTTTGGCCGATATTCGATATGCCGATATTTTCTAAATAATTTTGGCCGATGCCGATACCGATATCGATATATATACAAATATATACTGATATATTTACAAATATATACTGATATATTTAAACTTTAATTTTACTGAAGAGAAATCCATGTATCTCTTCTGTACTGATTCTACCATAAATTTATTATTTTACAAATGTAGACAGACATTCACATCTGAAAAACAGGTCAATTATTTCACTTGGAGAATATCGGTTTGGCTCATCGGCAGAAATATTCATATCGGCCGATACCGATAATGGTCATTTTAAGCTTTTATCGGCCAATACCGATGTTGTGCCGATATTATTGTGCATCCCTAGAAAAAACAAACTTAATTTTGATGCATTTTTTTTCAGAAAATAAGACATAAGACCAAACACATCTTGCTTCAAGGCAAATAATCTTTAGACATTTGTACTAGAAAACCAGACAGAAATACTAAGAAAAACCAATCGTTTTGCAGTGGAGTTCATGTGCTGCCATGTATCTGAATGTAAACCCTAGTCCTGATGAACTTTAACCTCTGCGCTACACTGTAACACCTGCTTTTAACAACACTTGTAAAGCTACATATAGAAATAAAGGGACCAGAGACCTTCGCTTTTCAATGAGCCATGTGTATTACACCTCAAATCACCATACAGTCAGTAATACTACAATGTGCAGAGTTATTCAGTTGCAAGGGAGACATTCAATAGTCCAGACTATCATAGTGGCGTCTTTAGCTACCATGAACTTAGTCTTAGGGATACTAGGAGCAAGATGAAACAGAACTTAAGTGCATTGTTGAGGAGGACACATCTGCCTAGAACCATACGAATTCTAGCTTGTAAAATGTACAATAGACGACAAATATGTTGTGGGCAAACTGAAGACAATGAATCCCCTTTTTGATCAAGGTCCTAGTTACAATTGAGCTGCCTCCAAATGCCTGCACGTTGAACCCTCTGCATCAAACAAACAAACTTAGTGACACCATTAACAAATGTACCCATCTCATTTACATAAACATTCCCTAACATCATATATACAACCAAAGTACTAACATGAGTACTTACACTTGAGTTTAAGAACCTTAGGTTCCTCAAATCAGGGCCAAAAATACAAGAAAGCATCATTGAGAAAGTTTTGCCATGTGGTTAACACATCCTTCCTACCTCATACTTGTTCTCTGATCTTTTTTATGTTACCAGGCATCTCACTGGCTAGAGTGCCCCTAGTGACAGGATTAAATATTGCCTGTATAGAAGACTAATGGGATCAATGTAACTGTAGAACTGTTACAACACTTGTACAGACTGCAGTAATAGTAATGTTCTTGTGTTAAAGTTAGTTAAGAGCGTAAAAACACACATCCAGAGCACAGCGTCTTTCTTTTATCAAGAAGTGGCACAAAACAGATGTAATCATTGTCTTGATCATTGTCAGTGCAGTGAATGGGTGCCGTCAGAATGAGAGTCTGATAAAAACATTACAATAATCCACAGCACTCCAGTCCATCAGTGAACATCTGGAGAAGACGAAAGATGACTCTCATTCTGACGGCACCCATTCACTGCAGAGCATCCATTGATGAGACACTGATGCAGTGCTGCATTTCTACAAACCTGATGAAGACACACAGTCCTCCTGAGGGTGAACACATTTTTAGCACATTGTAATGTTTGGCTGAATTATTCCTGTAAGGCATTCAATGTTTCTGTGCTGTCCTGTAGATTACCGAATCATTTTTTTTTTTTCTTAAAGCAGCTTTAAAGATTTATCATTACTTGCCACGGAGCAGATTCTTTGACTTTTATGTTATTTTATTTGATATATTTTAAATGATATAATTATTTTTTCCATGCTAAAATAAGTTTTAGTTTCCTCAAACATCACGACCCACTTAGCAGCAGATTTTCTGATTGATTGCATTTTATCATGTAACACACTGCAGCAATTACAGCCTAAATCCATGACCTTTTCTGCTTTATCGTGCACGTTTGATGTATTTAAGCGGGAAGCGTTTCAGTTGCCAATTCTGATTAAGATGCATACTTGAAAATGATGTCAAAGCCGAAGTGTAGATGACTCTATTTATGCGATCGGTGCTGTAGAACGTCTGAGCCCCACTAAGCTAATGTCATTCTAGCTGTTTTCCAATGAACTGCACTTTGTTTTTAATGATGTTTCTGCCCTAGGTGCCATTCTTCATGTCTATGCAGCCATTTCTTGAAGACTGGTTTGTAGATGCCTTCTGATGAGATTTTATTGATGCGTTCGATGCACATTAAGCATTCGTTTGCTGAGATGTTTGTTCAGTGATGTTTCAATAAACCACTTCGTATGCCATGACTGGATTTCTATGTTTTCCCATCGACAGAGAAATGCAACAGTTTGCATGTCATATTTATTACTGGAATTTTGATTGATTTAATTACAATAAATTCTCATTTCATACATCTTATAAAACATCGACTTGCAGACAGCATGCTGTGAAACGTTTGGTCACATCAAACAAACTAAACGATGGAAATCTTCACAGAAAACCAAATTAAAATGGGTTTGGGATCAGATTTTAACTAGTGAACTTCAAGCCTGCAGTTTTCTTTAATAATAGTAAACCCAAACCCTTTAGACACTAACAGCTTATCATCCAGTGTAACCTGCTCTTCAGTTTGAACTCGGAATGAGACGCATTTAAAACACACTGCTATCAATCGGTGTCATTCTGAAGCAGATGATTGTGTCATATTTACAGTCGTCTGGTTCTACAGCAGGCAGCTGAGGGAGACTTTAGTGGTGTACGATGGCTGAATGTCTGAAAAAGAGGAAGACTTTAAGCTTAACATCTGCAAAGTGATGCACCAACCGTTTCCAAATGTATTTAAAGTTCTGTGTGAGTACTGAACGATGCACTGAAAAAATGGCTTTGCATTTACTTAGAAACTGCTTGTAAATTTCACCAATAATCAAAGGAACGACAAGGAACACATTGAATTAAACATGCAATTTTCAAGTAGACTCAAATAGTATCTTACACCAGTAATCTGTTATTTTATAACTTAAAAATCAGCATTTTAGAATTGGCTCCTTTTCTATATTTATTTGATACATTTTCTTCTGTGTCCTTTTTGCTCCATTAATTTGTAGTTTAAACCCATGGATTTATCAGTAATTTCACCTCTGTCTTGAAGAGTCTCGATGTATGTCTTAATGAACTCCTTGTCACGCTCGTCCTGAGCATCTGCGTCTGTGTTCATCTCGTTCATGTCTTCATTGTTGGTGTTTATTGGATTGTCATATAATCGGATTAATCTAAACAGAAAGACATTAGGTCAGCGCTTAACGGAGTGTTATTAGGGGTTTGGATAGACCATGCAGCTGCTCATGTTTTATACACGTATTGCAAAAAATACAAATAAAAATAAAGAGATGGAGGAAAAATTATAATTAAATGTTTTGCAAGTCAATGCTAAGTTTTTACAGAGGAACGGCAAACTTTTGGGAAAGAGAATGCAAATGTTTTGTGAGTAAATGCAAAGTTTCTCTGGGAAATGCATGTTTTGCAACCAATCACAAGTTTCTTGGGGGAACCCAAATGTTTACTAGAGAACGCAAAGTGTCTTTGGCAAATGCAAATGCATTTTTCAGGTTTGCGAAAGAACTTAGATGCTAATAGAAATAAAATAAAATAAAGATTAGAAACCATCACAGAAATTCTAATGGTTTTCACTACAAATACAATTACAAACATTACAAACCATAAACTTTTATCCATTAAAACCATTAAAAACTGTTTCCTTTAGTGTGTTATGGGACATATTCTATAAGCCTTCGATTTAGTGGTTTTAACAAGCCAATAGGATACCACCACTACAGTTTCCATTAGAACCAATACAATTTCCAATATAACCAGTACAAACATTACAAATTCCGTGGTTTCTATTGTTTTGTTTTTTCCTGCAGGGTTCTCAGGGGAACTCAATAGTTTGGCGAACATACACAAAGTTTATCTATTAAAAACTGTCTGTAATAGTTTTACAAGATAACAGTTTCACGAACGAACACAAAGTGTCTCAAAGGAACGCAACAGAATTCACGAACGAACACAAAGTGTGTCAGAGGAACGCAACAGAATTCGCAAACGAACACAAAGTGTCTCAGAGGAACGCAACAGAATTCGCAAATGAACACAAAGTGTCTCAGAGGAACGCAACAGAATTCACGAACGAACACAAAGTGTCAGAGGAATACAACAGTTTTGTGAACGAACACAAAGTGTCTCAGAGGAACGCAACAGAATTCGCAAACGAACACAAAGTGTCTCAGAGGAACGCAACAGAATTCGCAAATGAACACAAAGTGTCTCAGAGGAACGCAACAGAATTCGCAAACGAACACAAAGTATCTCAGAGGAACGCAACAGAATTCGCGAACGAACACAAAGTGTCAGAGGAACGCAACAGAATTCACAAACGAACACAAAGTGTCAGAGGAATACAACAGTTTTGTGAACGAACACAAAGTGTCTCAGAGGAACGCGACAGAATTCGCAAACGAACACAAAGTGTCTCAGAGGAACGCAACAGAATTCGCGAACGAACACAAAGTGCCAGAGGAACACAACACAATTCACGAACGAACACAAAGTGTCAGAGGAATACAACAGTTTTGTGAACGAACACAAAGTGTCTCAGAGGAACGCAACAGAATTCGCAAACGAACACAAAGTGTCTCAGAGGAACGCAACAGAATTCGCAAATGAACACAAAGTGTCTCAGAGGAACGCAACAGAATTCGCAAACGAACACAAAGTGTCCCAGTGGAACGCAACAGAATTCACGAACGAACACAAAGTGTCAGAGGAATACAACAGTTTTGTGAACGAACACAAAGTGTCTCAGAGGAACGCAACAGAATTCGCGAACGAACACAAAGTGCCAGAGGAACGCAACAGAATTCACGAACGAACACAAAGTGTCAGAGGAACGCAACAGAAATCACGACGAACACAAAGTGTCAGAGGAATACAACAGTTTTGTGAACGAACACAAAGTGTCTCAGAGGAACGCAACAGAATTCGCAAACGAACACAAAGTGTCTCAGAAGAATGCAACAGAATTCACAAACGAACACAAAGTGTTTCAGAGGAACGCAAAAGAATTCGCAAACGAACACAAAGTGTCTCAGAGGAACGCAACAGAATTCACGAACAAACACAAAGTGCCAGAGGAACGCAACAGAATTCACGAACGAACACGAAATGTATCAGAGGAACGCAACAGTTTCACAAACGAACGCAAAGTGTCAGAGGAACGCAACAGAATTCACGAACGAACACAAAATGTCTCAGAGGAACGCAACAGAATTCGCGAATGAACACAAAATGTATCAGAGGAACGCAACAGTTTCACGAACGAACACAAAGTGTCTCAGAGGAATGCAACAGTTTTTTGAACGAACACAAAATGTCTCAGAGGAACGCAACAGAATTCACGAATGAACACAAAGTGTCTCAGAGGAACGCAACACAATTCGCAAACGAACACAAAGTGTCTCAGAGGAACGCAACAGAATTCGCAAACGAACACAAAGTGTCTCACAGGAACGCAACAGAATTCGCGAACGAACACAAAGTGTCAGAGAAACGCAACAGAATTCACGAACGAACACAAAGTGTCAGAGGAATACAACAGTTTTGTGAACGAACACAAAGTGTCTCAAAGGAACGCAACAGAATTTGCAAACGAACACAAAGTGTCTCAGAGGAACGCAACAGAATTCGCGAACGAACACAAAGTGCCAGAGGAACGCAACAGAATTCACGAATGAACACAATGTGTCAGAGGAATACAACAGTTTTGTGAACGAACACAAAGTGTCTCAGAGGAACGCAACAGAATTCGCAAACGAACACAAAGTGTCTCAGAGGAACGCAACAGAATTCGCAACGAACACAAAGTGTCTCAGAGGAACGCAACAGAATTCGCGAACGAACACAAAGTGTCAGAGGAACGCAACAGAATTCACGAACGAACACAAAGTGTCAGAGGAATACAACAGAATTCACGAACGAACACAAAGTGTCAGAGGAATACAACAGTTTTGTGAACGAACACAAAGTGTCTCAGAGGAACGCAACAGAATTCGCAAATGAACACAAAGTGTCTCAGAGGAACGCAACAGAATTCGCGAACGAACACAAAGTGCCAGAGGAACGCAACACAATTCACGAACGAACACAAAGTGTCAGAGGAATACAACAGTTTTGTGAACGAACACAAAGTGTCTCAGAGGAACGCAACATAATTCGCAAATGAACACAAAGTGTCTCAGAGGAACGCAACAGAATTCGCAAATGAACACAAAGTGTCTCAGAGGAACGCAACAATAAAATTTAAATTATTATTAATAATAAACACTTTCTAAAAATGTTTATCTACACATCATGTGACCACTGAACATTGTCAAAGAACTAAAAACGTTATATTAAAATGAAGAACAAATGTACATTTGATATTATTGAAATAATTTTATGCTGAAAATATATAAATCTAAAAAGTGTCAGAGGAACGCAACAGAATTCACGAACGAACACAAAGTGTCAGAGGAATACAACAGTTTTGTGAACGAACACAAAGTGTCTCAGAGGAACGCAACAGAATTCGCAAACGAACACAAAGTGTCTCAGAGGAACGCAACAGAATTCGCAAACGAACACAAAGTGTCTCAGAGGAACGCAACATAATTCGCAAATGAACACAAAGTGTCAGAGGAATACAACAGTTTTGTGAACGAACACAAAGTGTCTCAGAGGAACGCAACATAATTCGCAAACGAACACAAAGTGCCAGAGGAACGCAACACAATTCACGAACGAACACAAAGTGTCAGAGGAATACAACAGTTTTGTGAACCAACACAAAGTGTCTCAGAGGAACGCAAAAGAATTCGCAAACGAACACAAAGTGTCTCAGAGGAACGCAACAGAATTCGCGAACGAACACAAAGTGTCTCAGAGGAATACAACAGTTTTGTGAACGAACACAAAGTGTCTCAGAGGAACCCAACAGAATCCGCAAACGAACACAAAGTGCCAGAGGAACGCAACACAATTCACGAACGAACACAAAGTGTCTCAGAGGAACGCAACAGAATTCGCAAATGAACACAAAGTGTCTCAGAGGAACGCAACAGAATTCGCAAACGAACACAAAGTGTCTCAGAGGAACGCAACAGAATTCACGAACGAACACAAAGTGTCTTAGAGGAATGCAACAGAATTCGCAAATGAACACAAAGTGTTTCAGAGGAACGCAACAGAATTCACAAACGAACACAAAGTGTCTCAGAGGAACGCAACAGAATTCACAAACGAACACAAAGTGTCTCAGAGGAATGCAACAGAATTCGCGAACGAACACAAAGTGCCAGAGGAACGCAACAGAATTCACGAACGAACACAAAGTGTCTCAGAGGAACGCAACAGAATTCGCAAATGAACACAAAGTGTCTCAGAGGAACGCAACAGAATTCACGAACGAACACAAAATGTATCAGAGGAACGCAACAGTTTCACAAACGAACACAAAGTGTCTCAGAGGAACGCAACAGAATTCACGAACGAACACAAAGTGTCTCAGAGGAACGCAACAGAATTCGCGAACGAACACAAAGTGTCTCAGAGGAACGCAACAGAATTCGCAAACGAACAAAGTGTCAGAGGAAGCCAATAGTTTTGCAAGCAAGTGCAAAGGTTAATGGTGAAACACAGAAGATTTTTAAGAGAATGAAGAATCCCTCGTTCCATAGGGTTCACACTTACTTGATGTTAGGATTGTCGACTAATTGCGACGGGATGCTGTACAGTTCGTCTGCGCTGATGACCAGCATCTTCAGATGGATGAGGTTCGTCATGGTCATCGGCACGTATCGCACGTTGTTTTTGTGAAGGAACAGCATCTCTAATGACTCGAGTCTGATGAAGGACAGATTCATGATGTCAGGCACATGATCAGTGTTGGGAGTAACGAAATCAGGTTACTGTTTTCAAATAACTACTTTTTAATTTACAAGAAAATAAATGAGTTTTACATGTAAACTCAGAATATGATGTAAATCTGCAATAATTAATTACGATAAATAACAGATATCCTTTATATATTTAATCCCACTTTATTAACCAATGGCTTTGCTGACCTTTGATGATTCAGTTCAAATATACCTATTGTCACGGGAGGAGCACAAGACAGACACAGTGGGCGTGGCGTCAGGCCTCTGAGAGGCTTTTATTAACAGAAATCATAAAACAAAGGGAATAAAAGTGGCCAAAGGGGGAAAGTGTCCAAAATAACAGGGAATCTGGTGTCCTCGTCGTGCTGCGGGATTCGTGTGGGTCGGGCAGTGTTCATTGAGGAAGGGTCCAGGCAAGGGGCGGAGTCCGGCGGCCGCACGCGCTCCCCTCCTTGGTCCGGGGCGCGAGGGGCGGCGGCTTCCTCTAGCGGCCGCATCTCTCTCGTCGGCCGCGGCGCTGGTAGGGGATGGACGGCCCGGCATCCTGGCCCGTCGGCCGTGTATACGGGTGCGGTTCTCCTCCGGATCGCGGGTCCGGCTGCTCACGTCTCTTGTGACGCGGGAGTCCCTCAACGCACCCTTCCTGGACCCACGAGGACACCAGCGTGCATGCACGGGGAAGAGACCGGTCTCCTGAGGAGAGGCGCGTTGGGCTTTTAAACAGCGGCGGTAATGAGGCTCCACTTCCTTCAGGTGTGCCCCATCACACGCCGCCAGCCCTGACTCGTCCAGCGCCCCTCCTCTCACACACCCACTCCAGTCGGGAGCCTGGTGAAGGGCGGCGATTTAGGACGGGGTGCCGGTGACAATCAGGGAGGAGGCAGCTGACTCGTCACATTCCCCCTCCCAAGCGACATCCCCGTCCCCAGGGCGCCACCCACACGGGAGTGCTACCATCCTCAACCAGGCTCCAAACGGTCGGAGTGGGCGGGGCTTCCTCTCCGGGCGGTCCTCCCTCTCGCAGCGCACCAGAACAGGGACAGAGAAACCGGGTTTTAGTGACAGCCTCAACCAACCACAGGGTAAAAATGACAATGGAAAAGTCACTTACCCCTTGTGTGGCTGGGAGGCTGTCCCCAGTTTTCCTCCGTCCCAGTCTGGGTTCTCACGAACGTTTGCAAGCGAGAGGGGGTGACGTCACCAGACGTTTCCCAACTGCGCTGTCTAGGCTCCGCCTGCCCGCATTCTCCACCAGTGTCACGGGAGGAGCACAAGACAGACACAGTGGGCGTGGCGTCAGGCCTCTGAGAGGCTTTTATTAACAGAAATCATAAAACAAAGGGAATAAAAGTGGCCAAAGGGGGAAAGTGTCCAAAATAACAGGGAATCTGGTGTCCTCGTCGTGCTGCGGGATTCGTGTGGGTCGGGCAGTGTTCATTGAGGAAGGGTCCAGGCAAGGGGCGGAGTCCGGCGGCCGCACGCGCTCCCCTCCTTGGTCCGGGGCGCGAGGGGCGGCGGCTTCCTCTAGCGGCCGCATCTCTCTCGTCGGCCGCGGCGCTGGTAGGGGATGGACGGCCCGGCATCCTGGCCCGTCGGCCGTGTATACGGGTGCGGTTCTCCTCCGGATCGCGGGTCCGGCTGCTCACGTCTCTTGTGACGCGGGAGTCCCTCAACGCACCCTTCCTGGACCCACGAGGACACCAGTGTGCATGCACGGGGAAGAGACCGGTCTCCTGAGGAGAGGCGCGTTGGGCTTTTAAACAGCGGCGGTAATGAGGCTCCACTTCCTTCAGGTGTGC
This sequence comes from Carassius auratus, assembly GCF_003368295.1. Lineage (NCBI taxonomy): Eukaryota > Metazoa > Chordata > Actinopteri > Cypriniformes > Cyprinidae > Carassius > Carassius auratus. Next base: position 478,165 of record NC_039250.1, read on the forward strand.
CCCATCACACGCCGCCAGCCCTGACTCGTCCAGCGCCCCTCCTCTCACACACCCACTCCAGTCGGGAGCCTGGTGAAGGGCGGCGATTTAGGACGGGGTGCCGGTGACAATCAGGGAGGAGGCAGCTGACTCGTCACACTATTAGCAAAAATGTTTTAGATAAACTTGTAAAAAGTTACTTTTTTAAGGTGTAATGCAATATTGTAATGCATAACTTTTAAAAGTAACTTTCCCCAACACTTGCAGTTGATGAATAGATGATTATGACCAGAAACGCTGTAAACACACACCTGTCGATATCCTCCGGCAGGTCTTTGAGTCTGTTGTTGCTGATGTCCAGACACTTCAGGCTTTCCATGCGGAGCACACAGACAGGAATACCGGCAAACTGATTCTCTGCCACGTCCAAGTGCGTCAATTTCTTTAGATTACTCAACTGGAAACACAAATAACACAGACAAAAATATGAATTAATGCGTAAGAACATTTCAAATGGTGTTTTGTAATACCTCAAAGGGAAGCTCGGCCAGCTTTCCGTTTGCTGTCATCTCTAATCGTTCCAGATTCCCACATTCTCCAAGTTCAGGTGGAATGCTTAACAGTTTATTATAATTCACATTTAATTCCCTCAGGTTGATCAGCTTCCCTGTGAACGATGAGACATTGGCATTGACCACAGAAGCAGTCATCAGTGTCACAGACGTATATTTGAAGAAATAGACAACAATACATTGTATGAGTCACAATTATACATTTCTCTTTTATGCATTTTCTGGTTTGGTGCTACAGGATCACATATGTGGAGTTATGATTTTAGTATTTCATGTTTGGTGACTCTGACCTATCTCAGCAGGAAGCTTAGTCAGTCCATTTTTGGGAACGTCCAGCACATGCAGATCCACAAAGGCCTCGATGTAAGTGGGAATCTCGGGAATCCTGGTCCCGTGGATGTGCCATTCCTTGAGATAAGTCATGTACTGAAGATCTTCAGGCAATTTCTGCAGATCACAGTCATAGTTGGAGCACAAATGCATTTGAAAATCATCTTTGATAATGCTTTTTCAGATGGTTACCATCCATTTTTTCCCATTCAGCTCGAAAATGAACTTCTTGTTGTCTGCATCATTGTCTGGATGAGAGACACAGACAGTCAGAGGTCAGAGCTGTTTCTGGAGGTTTAACAAATGAAAATTACACACAATGAAGTAGAAAATCCATTAAATATCCTAGAAGAGAAGATCAACTGAAATGTAAGAAAAGAGATATTGGTGCATCATCTGTTAAGTTTACAAACGTTTCCTTTGAACTGTAACATATTGCAATCCATAATTAAAAATATTTTTTTCAGCATTAAGAAATATAATAAAATTATTTAAACAATGCAAATGCTAAATAAAAAAATAATGCAATTCTAAAATCCTGTTTATGTGTTCTTACAGAGAACTAAAAATGATTGTAAAAATAAACAATGTTTTATTTAAACGAAACAATAATAATAAAATTAATAATACAAAATTAATATAAATTAAACAAGTACGTTTAAATTTATATTTACCTACATATCATGTGACCAGTAACCAACATCAGAGAACTAAATACTAAGAATACTAAAAAACTAATACTAAAAAATAATTAAAATACTAAAATTATTATTAATAATAAACACTTTCTAAAAATGTTTATCTACACATCATGTGACCACTGAACATTGTCAAAGAACTAAAAACGTTATATTAAAATGAAGAACAAATGTACATTTGATATTATTGAAATAATTTTATGCTGAAAATATATAAATCTAAAAAGGGGGTTAATATTTTAGATCAAAGGGGTTCGGCAAACAAAAATATTTGAGCGTCCCTGTTTGAGTTTGTCCTAGACTTCCATGTCCTCCATTTGATCAGGTGATGTGCTGACTCAAAGTATTTGGGTTCGAGCTTTGCATTGATAAAGATACCCTTGTCATCGTTGGGCAGGAGGTGTGCTTCACTGAGCGCTGATCTCTCCAGATAACACTGCAGCGCTGTGACCTCAGCGCTCTTCAGCTTTCTGCATGCAATGCGATACTGCCACTGCTGCTCCACCCTGCAAACACACCAACACAACAGAGTCTGATTTACACCAACACAACAGAGTCTGATTTACACCAACACAACAGAGTCTGATTTACACAAACAAAACAGAGTCTGATTTACACAAACACAACAGAGTCTGATTTACACAAACAAAACAGAGTCTGATTTACACAAACACAACAGAGTCTGATTTACACCAACACAACAGAGTCTGATTTACACAAACAAAACAGAGTCTGATTTACACAAACACAACAGAGTCTGATTTACACAAACAAAACAGAGTCTGATTTACACAAACACAACAGAGTCTGATTTACACAAACAAAACAGAGTCTGATTTACACCAACACAACAGAGTCTGATTTACACAAACACAACAGAGTCTGATTTACACAAACAAAACAGAGTCTGATTTACACAAACACAACAGAGTCTGATTTACACCAACACAACAGAGTCTGATTTACACAAACAAAACAGAGTCTGATTTACACAAACACAACAGAGTCTGATTTACACAAACAAAACAGAGTCTGATTTACACAAACACAACAGAGTCTGATTTACACAAACAAAACAGAGTCTGATTTACACCAACACAACAGAGTCTGATTTACACCAACACAACAGAGTCTGATTTACACCAACACAACAGAGTCTGATTTACACCAACACAACAGAGTCTGATTTACACAAACAAAACAGAGTCTGATTTACACAAACACAACAGAGTCTGATTTACACAAACAAAACAGAGTCTGATTTACACAAACACAACAGAGTCTGATTTACACAAACAAAACAGAGTCTGATTTACACAAACACAACAGAGTCTGATTTACACAAACAAAACAGAGTCTGATTTACACAAACACAACAGAGTCTGATTTACTGCCAACATCAGCCGTTTCTCAAGACCTGGATCTGATCTGATCTGGATTCAGAAATCCCAGGTTTTGTTATCCAGGATCAGGTAAACCATCTTACTTTTGTGACGCTTTTTCAAAGCAGAATTGGATTGGATCTCCCTGATTCCCAATCTAGATTCCCAATCTGGATGACTAGTGCTCTACGGATCCCCTAAAGGGACATGATGCCAATGTTTGGTATTTTATATTGCATTTACACACATAACTACATCTGACTGATGCCAGTGTAGTTTAAAATCAGTGATTACGAAAATAAAACTTTTAATTAAATGTAATATTTTAGTTTGATACTGAGAGCTGTTTACATGTTACAAATGTTGCATTTTTTTGGAACAGTTTTAAAGTTTTATTACCACCCTTCTGGGATCAGAACAATACTTGGATTTTGATTGGATTTTTCTGTGGTCTAATCCTAATTCAGAATCTTTTATTTTAGCTCTTGAATGGCCCATTTTCAAGATTTGATCCAATCCAATGGCGTGAATCAATGGTTTAGTTCCAGTCCTGATCAAACGGTCACGTTATGTTGATCAGGTGTGTTTGTGTGTTTAACTTTAGCTCTGTATTCTAGACTCCATCCTCCTCATCCTCACTTGGCCAGAGCACTTTTACTGATCCGCTCTTCCTCCTTCTTCTGCCGCTGCTTGTATTTCTTCACACGTCCCTCCCACAGGCCTCGGATCAGAGAGAGGTCATAGACGGGAATGTCCACGCCGATCCGCTCTGCCTTCATGATGCTGAGGAACAGACAAACACACAGCAGCTGATATACAGTATACTGCAACACACCAACCTCTTACTCTGAATTCTTTCATATCAAATATAAATATCTAAACTATCTGAAATCATGATATATTTACTTGAGTTTATTAATTTTTTGTTTGTTTGCAATGTCTACCAGTATATTTGTTAGCCAGTTTTTTTTTTTTTTTTTTGTATGTTTTTGAAAAGATCCACCTCCACCTTTCAGTCCAGGAAAACAGATTCATCTCACATTTGAAGAAGATCAGCGAAGAACATACTTCACAATGATTGATGGATGGATAGAAATATGGATAGAAAGAAATATGGATAGAAGGATGGATAGAAAAAATGGGTGGATGGATGGATGGATGGATAGATAGATAGAAATATGGATGGATGGATGGACAGAAATATGGATGGATGGATAGATAGAAATATGGATGGATAGAAATATGGATGGATGGATTGACAGAAATATGGATGGATGGATAGAAATATGGATGGATGGATAGAAATATGGATGGATGGACAGAAATATGGATGGATGGATGGATGGATAGAAATATGGATGGATGGATGGACAGAAATATGGATGGATGGATGGATGATGGATAGAAATATGGATGGATGGATTGACAGAAATATGGATGGATGGATAGAAATATGGATGGATGGATAGAAATATGGATGGATGGACAGAAATATGGATGGATGGATGGATGGATGGATAGAAATATGGATGGATGGATGGACAGAAATATGGATGGATGGATGGATAGAAATATGGATGGATGGATAGAAATATGGATGGATGGATGGACATAAATATGGATGGATGGATGGATAGAAATATGGATGGATGGATTGACAGAAATATGGATGGATGGACAGAAATATGGATGGATGGATGGATAGAAATATGGATGGATGGATGGATAGAAATATGGATGGATGGATAGAAATATGGATGGATGGATGGATGGATAGAAATATGGATGGATAGAAATATGGGTGATGGATGGATAGAAATATGGATGATGGATGGATAGAAATATGGGTAATGGATGGATAGATAGATATATGGATGGATGGAAATATGGATGGATTAATGATGGATAGAAATATGGATGATGGATGGATGGATAGAAATAAGGATGATGGATGGATGGATAGATAGAAATATGGATGGATAGAAATAAGGATGATGGATGGATAGAAATATTGATGATGGATGGATGGATGGATAGATAGAAATATGGATGGATAGAAATAAGGATGATGGATGGATAGATAGAAATACTGATGATGGATGGATGGATGGATAGAAATATGGATGGATAGAAATATGGATGATGGATGGATGGATAGATAGAAATATGGATGATGGATGGATGGATGGATAGAAATATGGATGATGGATGGATGGATAGATAGAAATATGGATGGATAGAAATATGGATGATGGATGGATGGATAGATAGAAATATGGATGGATAGAAATATGGATGATGGATGGATAGAAATATGGATGGATGGATAGATAGATATCTATCCACATTTGCATCTATAAAAAAAATAGATTCATGTATAATATTGCACCTGTAATACAAAATTGTAAAATATATTTTGGTATATGAAGATAAAAAAGTATATTTTCTATATATATATGTATGTCATCGAGTTTCAGTGTTTACAACATATATTTAAAATATATTTTGGCCATAATTGTTATTGTATTAATGTTTTCCTTTTCAAAAGTTTATTTTTCTTGTCCAGTTCCCAAACTTGTATTTATTTTATTTTCTATACATTTTTGATATATATATATTTTTTTCCCTCAGAAAGCAAAACTTTTTATCTCATTTTGCATCACAATTAAATGTATCATGACTTAAAAACCTTTAGATACTTATCATGGAAAACCAGACAAAAACACTGGGGAAGAAAAATCTTATTTTGAATCCCATTTTAAGCTCCTCTGATAAACATTTGACATGATTTTGGCTTGATATGACAGAAAGCTGTAAACATGTGAGTGCCAAATACAGTTCATTCCAGTGCACCTTATTAAAACATCTGAAAATATGTTGCTCAAAACCAGCAGGCGCTAAAAATAGAAACTGTAAATCTGTGATAAGACCCTCTTCCATCACACTGTCTGTCTTGTTTTCCAGGACAAATATTCAAAGCTTCCTAAATCAGGACACATTTACAAGAGAAGCACAACGACAGAAGATATGACGCCTTGTTTACTGACAAATGTGTTCAAATTAAGTGCCTTTTCCCTCAAAACAAGAGTCTGAAAATTCAATTTTCAAAGCAAAATCAAGATTATTTTAAGATTATTCGAACCCCATTGGCAGATGTTTGTTCTTGTTTAAATCAAAGACTTCCTTCACTTGAATGTATTTCAGTAAAGAAAGCTGTTTTACTGTTTGAGGACCGGGTTTGACCTCCAGCCGTGAAGAGTCGCCCAGTTTAACCCCAGAACGTCAAACACAGCCTGGTTATTAGATTAGTGCGCTGCTAATCTTCATTAAAAGCTGATTAATAAGCAGTTTTCCGTACCTGCGTCTGGTAGCAGCTCCTCTGTGTTTCTCTCCAGGTTCAGCTGCTTGTTTACAGCTCTTCTGTTTTTAGACGTCTGCGTGAACATGCTGCTATTTTTACAGCCTGTGATTCGATGCCTCGTGTCTTTAGAGCGTCTGGACGCTTCACATGTCCTCGCTATCACACATACTGATCCATAACTGACACACACCGCCTGATGACATAACACACACCTGCATTCACACACAGATCAACCAAGCGTGACCTTCATGTGAAGGGTCGTGACCTCTGAGATGTTTCACATGTCCACCTTCCTTCTGTAGAGTCTCATTACACACATTATAACTCGCTCACGGCTCTGGACTCCTCACACACACACACACACACACACACACACACACACACATACACACACACACACACACACACACACACACACACACACACACACACACACACACACACACACACACACACACACACACAAATACACTGTGATCTTTATTTATTTGTCAAGTCACATTTATTTCTGTAGTACTTTATACAAAATTGTTAGCTTCACAGAGATAAACAGGAAAATAGAAAATGCAAACTTTATTAATGAGACAAATATAACTAATAGGAAACATTTTAAAACGTTTTATAAATGTTACAATGAAACATTGTTACTATAAACTTTTTTATATTTTTTATATTGGATGTATGTTATCAATGTTGAGAAAACGTTATTTGAACAATCTTCTCAAAATGAACTTGAATGTACAAAAGCATTTTTGTATCCTTTAACGTTCTCATCAAAACAAGAAAACTTTACGTTTTAATGTTCTTAGAATATTAACCCTCTGGTGACTGGAAAAAATGAAAACGGTATGAAACTTGGTGACTTTTTTTTGGCTATTTGCTGATAAAAGAAAAGAAAAAAAAGTCATTAAATGATTCTAAATACTGGTGTTGTTTGAAGTCAAAAATGACTGCCATTGGAAATGAATTGGAAACATGAAAAATACGAAAGTACAGGATATTTGTGTGTGTGTGTGTGTGTGTGTGTGTGTGTGTGTGTGTGTGTGTGTGTGAGAGAGAGTGTGTGTGTGTGTGCAATCTACAAATAATTCATGATGCAGAAAAAAATGAGGTTTCAATAAGAGGTTGAAATAATATGGATTAAGCGACGATAAAGTATTCCTGTTCATTCTTGTTATATTTTTTAAACTTTAATGTCATGTGTAATAAAATGTCTGTGTTCAAGTTTGACCGTAATAAAATTAATGCAAAAACTGACATTTCAAATCAACATAAAAATAATAATAATTCTAAACCTTTACAAAAAGTTGTCTTTGAGAAAGTCTAAATATGTATCCAGATCCATAACTAAAGAAAATATCTATAAAAAAAAAAAACTAAAAAAAACAATAGAGATTTTATAATCCTTTTTTATAAATATCTATATAAGAATCAAGTGGCAAAACACAGAACACAGATTTTTTTAAAACGGATTTTAAAGACATTTTTAATACTGAATACTGCCATAACTGATAAGATACAGATACATTTTCATATTATTATTTTCAATGGGGAAAATGTTTCATAATTATTACATAAATATTAATCAGTACCATGAGATTCTCTCAAAATACGAAATAAAAAATATTATTGAATAAAAATATTACCGGTACATTGATTTTACTGAAGATAAAAAAAGTTACATTTCAGGTGTCCAGTCACTTTAAATTAAGGATACCAGAGGGTTAAAAATAGATGTTCAAATTACTCTATATTTTGGGTAAAAATCCATATTGGGGTAATGCGATTTACTTGCGATTACTTAAAGTGATTTAAGTAATCAGATTACTTTTTTTCAAGTAACTAATAAAGTAGCGCATTACTTTTTAATTTACAAGAAAATAGCTGAGTTACTTTTTCATCTGTTACTTTGTTTCCATGTTGACTGACAGCTCTGGTGTTGCCATGGTTACTGTAGTTCTAGATTAAATATGAACTCATCTCGCCTGCACAAAAATATTCAGTATTCCTCAAAATAAATAAAACGGTAAAATGCAAACTCAAACCTGCAATGATTAAATATTAAATAATGCAAGTGTTTATTCGCTGACTTTAGATATAACATTTTGCAAAAGTAATGTAACTCATTACTTTCCATAAAAAAACTAATGAAGTAATGCACTTAGTTACTTTTTAGGAATAAATGCAATAAATGCATTCCTTTTATAAGTAACTTTCCCCAACACTGGAGCAAATAACATTAGTAGTAGGCAAACTTGTCAATTACATTTGCTTTATATATTAGCTGTGAGGTCTGAAATTGAATTATCTGCATCATTTGTTCTTCTATATGCAGTGATTATTATATTTTTATCATAAACATGACTATATATCATCATGTACACACAACTGCTGATCAAATGTACAGGAGACCGGGGCAAGTTGTCACACTGAGGTTGTTAGGTTTGGAGTTCTATAGCAGCGAGTATAACAGTTTCATTAAACATATATTTCTGCAATTAAGCTGATGTTCCAGAAATATTTTCTTTAATGGAGGTTCACATTGTGACAACTTACCCCATATACTGTGACAACATGCCCCACTATAGGCTGAACTGAGTTTTGTCTCTCTGCCAAAATACAAAGAGATTAAGAGAAAGAAGTAACATGATAGAGAATTAAATCCATCCTAGATCAGTGTTTATAACATGTAATGAATCCCAGACTGAGCAGCAGAGTGCAGTGTTGGTCAAGAAGACACTCAACAGGAAGCACACTTTTAAGTGGCTCAGAAGATTATATATATTTCTGTAGTTTTTAATCACTCTGCTTCCCATCCACAAAAACACAGCACAATTTTTCTATTTTTAAATATTGCAAAAAATCAGCTCTGTGACCAACAAAAGTGTATGATTCTTACACATTTTATTCATCATGATCATCATCAACGAGCTCCGATTTTATGCATTTTGAAATTATTAAGATTATTTCAGTTCTGTTTTAATGTTGTTTCTTGCTTATGTGAACGTTAGAGGAAGATTCCATTCGAATACATTTGAACGTTCTCTCAACATTGAAATCATCCATTTATTATATTTAAAGTTATGTCATGGTTCTGTGAATATTTGAGGAACAATCCGAAATGTTATTCTGAATGTTTTTAGACGCTCTTTTAATATATTAAGAACTTTTTTTTTTCTTGGTTATGTGAACGTTAGGAGAATGTTCCGTTTCGACATTTTGGAAATGTTACAGGAGTGTTACATTTAAAAACCGTATTTCTGAATGTTCTTTAATATTTACAGAACCAGCAGATTTTCAATTATACAAAGATTATGATTTATTCTATATAAACCATTATGAAATCATTAAGTCTGAATGTTTTTAAATGTCCGAAAATATCTATTCCTAAACTGCATATAAAGAATGTTTCTTCTCAGTTGAATGAAACATTTTGAAACCGTTATGAGAATATTCAACACAGAACACACAAATAACATCATGAGGATGCTGAGAAAACATCGCTCTAAGAATGTTTCAAAAACCTTGGATCAGTATTAAAGTTCTAAGAATATTCCATAATGTTTGCCTTGGCATTTACGTAACCTTTCATGTCACGCAGTTGTTTTTCAAACCGTAGATCCCAGCGCTTGCAACGCCGAGGTCATGGGTTCGACTTCCAGGGAATGCATGAACTGATCAAATGTATATCATGCATGCATGTAAATAAAGCAATGAATACATATCTCTCTCTGACCCATAATGCACCTGGAGATGTGAAGGATGTACTTCAGCATCTCTCTCTCTGTCTCTCTCTCTCTCTTTGAATGTGTGTGTGTGTGTGTGTGTGTGTGTGTGTGAGCTGAAAGCAGATCTTCCGTCACTTCATCTGATATCTGGTTAACTTGCTAAAGCTGGCGAGCATCTCTGTTTGTCTGTTTTCTAATCTTATCTCCATGCCAACGACTTCAGACTCCAGCATCAGGCTTCATGCAGAGAGCGCTTCAAAGCAAAGTTCAGTGGCATCTTTCTCTAAATCTTTGTTTAGTGTTTACTTTGATCACTTTATGATTGAAACAGACACAGAACGCACGACAGAGATAAAACTGTGGAAGCTTGTTTATATCACAGAGTGAAAAGGGTAACTGTGACTTTATCTCTCACTTCTGAGAACTCATCTGTCTCTTTCCTCAGAATTGGGACTTTTTTTTTCTCTGAATTAAAGTTTATATTTCACAGTTGCAAATTCTTTTCTTAGAATCTGTCTGTAGCAAGTTTAAATATCACAATTTTTATCACCAATTTTTTTCTTGCAGTTGTGAGTTTAGATGTAAACTCAACTTCTTTTCTCAGAAATGCAAGAAAGTCTGAATTGTGAGATAAATTCACAATACCTTTTTTTATTTATTCTGTGGCCGAAACAAGCTTGCTTTAATGTTAAATGCATTAATGTAAATATATCTTCTTTACTAGAAACTAAAAACTAAATTTGCATTATATCAATAATGGTTTTTAAAGAGTTAGTTCATCCAAAAATGATAATTATGTCATTATTTACTCATCCTTGTATTGTTCCATGTGGATTTAATATAATGGAAGTCAATGGGAGCAGAAATGTTATATATATATATATATATATATATATATATATATATTTTTTTTTTTTTTTTTTTTTTCACAGATGAAAGAAATGCATGAGTAAATGATGACATTTTTTTTATTTTTGGGGTGAAGTATCACTTTAAAATCGTGTATTGAAGTCTAGATCCAGCTTTTTAAAAATCTATCCTAAGAACATTTGCTCTTACGTTATTTAATGTTTGCGCGAAGAGAATGCAAGAGTTATTTTTGAACCTTCTGCAACACAGAAAGCAACATTTCAAAAAGCGTTACATGAACGTCCAACTAAAACCTTTAAGAAATAAAACATTCAAATGAACTATAAATGCGTATAAATACTGTTTTTGTGCCAGTGTTGTAAGAACATTAATAAACACCAGAGAACTTAGAACAAACATTCTATTAATGTTGCTGGAAAAAATAAAAACAGAAGTTCCCTGTTAACCGGGAAGCTCTGGATGCGGTTCAAGCTGAAGTTCAGATGTTTGCATCACACTGAGATAAGCCAGCTCTCCTGAGTCTGCATCACATGCTGGGCTTTAATATCATCAATGCAGGTTCAAAAAACAAGCATACAGCAAAGTCTATTTTAGAACAATGAGTCAGGCGGCCTGTGCAGCTGTGACTGATGTCTTAAGCAGCATTAGTGTCTTATATCATAATTACACACTGCTGAGACTAAAATAGAGCTCGGGCCAGCGCCGGTTAAGACCTGGAGCTCAGCAGACATCACGCCCAGAAGACATCGAATCTCACACATGTGTGATCGGCTTTGTATCACACCCAGATTCTCCAGATACATTTGGCCTTGTGTAAAAGGGCAAGAAATTGAGCAGGTGTTAATGTGCCGTAATGTGAGCGAACAATAGATCAGATCAGGCGCGCAGACGGAGGCCAGCACGGTCTCTAACACAACAGTTATTCGTTCGGCAAACACTCTCTAATCCACAGGAACGGGAACAGACTCGGAACGTTCTGCCAGAGTTACGCACAAACCTTCTAGAAGTGTTCGGTCAAAGTTATCTGCTCTTCAATGTTCTCAAGTCTAACATTACTCCTTATTTCAAAATGTAAACAAAATGGGTTTTTTTTCTGTAATGCTTCAGTTGGAAGTTCATCGTAATGTCAGGACTTGTTTCAAAACGTCTGTATACACACACACACACACACACACACACATTTACATGCTTGAATTTACATGCTTGAATTAACATGCTTGAATTTACAAGCATGTAAATGTATTGCACATGTGCACAGTGCCATAAAGATTGTTTACATGCATTGTATGTCATACAAATGTGTGTACTGTTTATTTTCATCTGAATATTTGCTAAAAAGTTATTCTAGGATATCAATTAGATTTCTTTTCTAATGGAAGCTTGTTTTCACCATGCTATTAAAAAAGTGCACATCTGAGGTGCATATCTTTTTTTCTTTAATTCTGAAAAAAAAAGAATTTGAGAGAAAAAAAGTCCAACCTATGAAAAGTTGCAATTACATTTATTATTTTTGTGTTTGTGTTTTGTGTTTCTGCAAACACAAACGGTTGTGAACTGCACATGTGCTGAAGTTTTGTTTGCATGAAGTAATGCACTTGTAAACGAATATGTGAATCACACAGTCATTCCGACTGACAAGAATATAACTGCGAAGCAATTAATGCTGGTTTAAGATTTCTGTGCGTTGACAAACGTGAGAGATGTCACCTCTGGTTCCTCTGTGAAGACTGAGACATGTGTTTTAATGTGTCTGTCACTTGATGATTAGAGAGGTTATTTTGGATGTGATGGTCCTTTACAACATATGCAAGATGTTTTCCACCTTAAAAATACATGATGTAATGGATATCAGGTGTGAACGCTGCTGCTGACACCGTTTGCGTCTGATTGTTGGGAGTCAGAATCTCTGGCTGTATATGTGAACATGAGACTGTCATCATCTGTTTACAGTAATAACTTCATTAGTTTGTGGTGTTCACAGCTGCATTTGTCCCTACTCCTGCGTCTTTAGACGTGATTCAAGTTGCATTACACTGCAAATAAAACTAATATCTTTCTAAGTATTTCTGTCTTGTTTTCCAGTACAAATACTTAAACATTCATCAATTAATATAATAGCTACCAATATCTAGGGAACAAGGAATGTTCTCACAACTTTCACTAATGTATTTTAACAGTTATATAAATGTAAGGACACCTCATTTAAAATTCACGCCTTCTCAAACAGAGACGTCACTTCGTGTTTGTTGCAGCCCCATGTTTAGAGTTTGAGCTCCGTCAAGTTGATTCTGTATTAGTCCATTTTTTTTTATCTTAAAATCTATTTTTTCACACAATCATTTTCATTTCTAAAACATGTGAATAGATTGCTAACACTATTTAAAAGGAGAGTCATCTTAATTATCACCAGTAAACTATGGAGTGCCACAAGGATCTGTCCTAGGTCCGCTACTGTTTTCCTATATACATGTTACCCCTTGGTAATCGTATTGGAAAATACAGAATTAATTTCCACTGTTATGAAACATTATCTAAGCCAACAATGTGTTAAAAATGTAAAGTATTGGATGACCAGAATAACAAAATAAAATATATATAAAAAATTGAAATGCTTTTGTGAGGTTAAGATAACATTCGAATCACGATTAAAACAAAAAGACATTTCAATGCTTCAGAAACCTTTAGAAACCATGTTAGGAACTAATTTACAAAGATATGTGCTGCTTTCTGAAAAAATATACCAAAATGAAATGTTTTGCCTAAAACTGTGGGCTCAGAAAAATAAACGTAATTTCAAGACAAAACAAGATTATTTTTCTGACCACATTAGTAGATATTTTTCTCATTTCAAGTAAAAACTATTTAAATATTTGCATATGGAAATCCACATCGTTTGCAGCACAGAAGCTTCCAGAAGCTGAGGAGAGAGAGTGTGTTAGAAGTGAATGTGTGCCGCCCATCCCAACGAGAAGAGTCACTTCTGAAATAAACCCGAGGAGGAGCTCAGGAACATCATTAGAGGAGATCACACTGGAATAAAGACCACCGTCTGGACGATGAAGATCACTCTTCCTCTGTGCTGATCTTAAGACAGTCAGGTAAATAGATAGAGAGGACATGTGTGTTCAGATCTGTGATGATCAGGTGTTTGATTCCTTTGTGCTGTTCACAGGAGATGAGTTCTGCTCTCATTCATGACAAACTCTTCATCAAGTCCTTCTGGGAGCAAAAGATCAACAATCACAATCACATGACAGAAACTGAAGAAGAGAGGATGAAGAGGAGCGCTCTCACCAAGTAAGTCTCAGAAATCAATTACATCACAATATAATAATCCCGGGCTTTGAGATCTATACTAAAACAACTACGCTGCAAAAATGACTTTCTTGCTCAGTATTTGTGTCTTGTTTTCTGCTATAAATATCTTAGCATTCGTCAATCAAGATTTTTGTTTCAAGTTAAAAAAATCAAATATTGCTACTTTTTTTTTTTTTTATAAAACTGTAGTTTATTGGTTTTTACTCTTTTCGTAATATATAGTGCTGGACTGAATAATAATAATGTTTTCGCATATAATGTTATTATTATTATTATTATGCACTGTGCTGTTTTCTGAGTTGATATTTAATATCCGCGTCCCGCTGAGGACAGAAGATTATCAGAGTAACGGCCCTCAAATTCAATAATCCATGTTGAGACTGCAACAGGTGTACAGAAATATTCAACTGTATTTCTCATGGACAGTCAATTATACTTGTGTTACAAGGTATTCAGAGAATTATTAAAGCTACTTTCTGATCTCCCATCCAACATCAACCATTATATAATACACTTTATGTGTGTGTGTGTGTGTGTGTGTGTGTATATATATATATATATATATACAGGACAGACCAAAAGTTTGGAAACATTACTATTTTTTTTTATGTTTTTGAAAGAAGTTTCTTCTGCTCATCAAGCCTGCATTTATTTGATCAAAAATACAGAAAAAAACAGTAATATTGTGAAATATTATTACAATTTAAAATAATAGTTTTCTGTTTGAATATACTTTAAAATAAATAATTTATTCCTGTGATGCAAAGCTGAATTTTCAGCATCATTCCTCCAGCCTTCAGTGTCACATGTAACATCAGTCGATCACATGATCATTTAGAAATCATTCTGATATTCTGATTTATTATGAGTGTTGGAAACAGTTCTGCTGTCTAATATATCTGGCGAAGAAAAGGTTAAAAAGAACTGCATTTATTCAAAAAAAGAAAAAGAAAAGTCTAATAATATATTTTCTTTACTATCACTTTTTATCAATTTAACACATCCTTGCTGAATAAAAGTATTGATTTTATTTAAAAAGAAAAAAAAATGACTGACCCCAAATTACTGACCAGTAGTGTATATTGTTATTACAAAATATTTATATTTTAAAAACATAGCTTCTTTTTTTACTTTTTCTTCATCAAAGTATCCTAAAAAAGTGTCACATGTTCTGAAATAATATTAAGCAGCAGAACTGTTTCCAGCTTTGATAATGAATCATCATATTAGAATGATTTCTAAAGGATCATGTGATAATGATCCTAAAAATTCAGCTTTGCATCACAGAAATAAATGATCATTTAAAGTATAATACATTTAAAAACAATTATTTTAAGTTGTAATAATATTTCAGAATATTACATTTTTTTTCTGTATTTTGATCAAATAAATGCAGGCTTGATGAGCAGAAGAAACCTCTTTCAAAAACATTAAAAATAGTAATGTTTCCAAACTTTTGGTCTGTACTGTATATATATGACAAATCTAATACGTGTGTGTACACAAACACATAGTATGTAAACAAACTTTTATTTTGACTTAATCATTTCGAAGCCCTACATTATGTGGTGTTTTATCAGAAAGCTGCTTCTGATTGACAGGCATGAACTCTCCAGTAATGTGTTCTGTTGTAAAGGCTTGACCGGTGTGATTTCAGGCTGCGTGACGAGTGGCTCATCAGACTGGAGCTCCGGACCAAACATCTGAAGAATTTTGGCGACAATCGCGGGGGAAATCCAGCCCTGAACCAACAATCCCCGATCTAACTGATGAGTGCGGCTCAATAAACACACAGACACTGACTTCTGCTGTTCTCTTTATTTGACACGTTCAGAGCGATGCAGAGGTTCTGGTGAACAGGTGTGATGAAGGACACGAGCGCTGGCATCTCACAGCCGTGTCCAAACACTGATCCTCACAAAACACACCTAGACAAACTGACAGACGCCGTCATACGAGACACCCGTGTATTTCAAGCTCTGTCAGCACTCGTTTAAACACAATCCATCATCCATAATTAACAGAAACACCTCTGTTGAGCGTGGCAGAGGTCATCGAATATTACAAACTAAACGATAATCTGGAGCTCAAATTAAAGTCCGTCAGGTGCCAAAACTACAAAATCAGTCAAAGAGGAACCAAAAACAAAGCCGTTTTAGAAACACATCATCTACTTCTTCTTCTTCTTTGATTTCTTCCCTCCTTCTCCCTGCTGTGATCCGGCCTCGGCTCCACCGCTCTTCTGTGTTCTGCTCTTCAGTTTGGGGATCATCTCCGCCACATAAAACATCACATCTTTCCCTGGAGGCAGAGAGAAAACTGATGGTCTCAGAAATAATGTAATGACATGCATTTGCATGACAATATTTATAACTGTATTTAATATACCAATGTAAGATATTTTTCTTAAATATATACATGCATGCATGTGTGTGTGTGTGCATTTATATAAACACGGTAAATATGCACGGTACATGAAATAAAAAAAAAATATTTTAATTGCGATTAATCAGTTGACATTTAATAATTTAATTTAAATTTTATATATTTTTATTTAGGGTTGATAAAGTAGTAATAAATAATAGTGTAATAATACAATATTTTAAATAATTATCATCATCTATTATTATAATTAAAAATAATTTTTATTTTATATAAACAAAAACAAGCAGAGCAAACCCGAAATGTTTTCCTAAATACTAACACACACACATATATATATATATATATATTTTTTTTTTAATTGTTAGTCAAATAATACAATAGTTTTTATTTAGGAATTAAGTAATAAGAGGTTAATAATAAATAACTTTATAATAATAATAATTTAATATATTTGTATAATTTCATATAATTTATAATTTGTATAACCACAAAATTTAAGCAATAATTTATATATTATCATTTTGGTTTAGAGTAGCAATAAATAATATGGTAATAATAAAATAATATTTTAAATAATTATCATTTATTATTATTAAATATAAATTATATTTTGTATAACCACAACATTATGGCCAAATCATGCAGCCCTAAAAACAAGCAGAGCAAACCCAGATTTTTTTTTTTCAGGAAAGAAAAATCTATTTATTTTTCCCCAAATCTTACTAGATGCAAACTTGTCTTGGCATAGACTTCCGTCCTCGAGTTTGAGCTGAATGCGCACTCTTCCTCTGAACTGAACGTCTCGGTTCCATTCGCGCGGATACATCTTGTTCTGGAAGAAGGAAGTGATGTCATGATTTCACTTCAACACTAAACATGAGAATCAGAGCTTGATGAAGCGCTGTCAGACCTCCACCAGAACATTGAGTCCAGCGGCGGTCAGGACGTCCCGGATCTCAGCACACGACGGGTTCTCCACCGCCTGAAAACACACACACACACACACACACACACACAGAGAGAGATTAAACACACACACACACACACAGTTACATTCTGAACAACATCATCAGAGACACTCACCTTCTCTGCAGCTATTCTTCTGCCTTCTGCTAATGTCTTTTTACTGTTGATATATGCTGGATAGACACACACAAACCTGGTGGGGAAACAAATATAGAAATAGAAATGATATGCATATTAAATATAACATATAATATTAAATGCATAACAATATGCATAAATATGTAAAAATAAAGTATGTAAATATAATACATAAACGTACATACATTTTTATTTTAAAAATAACATTTTCTAATTATAATATAAAAATTATAAAAAATGTGTAATTAATGCATATTTAATATAAATTCTTACATATATAATTATATTTAAAAATTATATTGATAAAATGTAAAATGATAATATTATAAATAATTATACGTATACATTTAAAATTAAACACATATTTTAAAATACTTAAAAAACTGTGTGTGAGTGTGTCTGTGCTTGTTAATAAAATTGCATTTATATAAAATTGTACAATAGAATATATAAACAATGCATATTTAATATTTACATTTTTCAAATGTATAACCAATACACACTTAAATATTTAAATGTTATAAATACATATATATTAAAAAACAGTTTAATACAAATCTTGAAATAAAATACTTAAATGTAAAAACTATATATAAGTTACACACACACATTATGTTCATGTTACTCCACTCAGTTGAATTGTGTTAACGTTACGGATGTAATCAGATATAAAGGCCTGAACTGACCGCTCTTTGTCCGCAGGGTTTGTGGTTAAATGCGCCATATCTTCTGATTCTCCTTGGTTTAATTTGCGTTTGAAACACAAGTTTGATTCTGTACACTTGGAAGCGGAATGCTGATGAGTGTTTCGGTGAACACGACACTTCCGGCGGCGAGCGTCGTCTTCCGCTCGTCAGCTGTCGCGGCGTGACGTCACAGCGCCCCCTGTCGGCGCAGAGAGGTATAGCTGCAGTTAACACGCAGCATGTTTACCTAAAACGCGTCACAAAACTCGATAACATGTTCATAAAGATCGTTAAATATGTCCGAGGATGTAAAGATGAGTGACAGACTGACTGTAAATTCATGATCGCTTTAAAAACCCTCAGGACTTAAACCCGTTCAGCGTCACTGCTGCAGGTGTAAACAAAGAAATTAATATTTCTTTAGCTTCTCATATTATGCTGTAGTGTTTTATATAATATCAATTTAAGATTTTAATTAAATAACTTAATTTAATTATGCATTATCACACTATTTCTATTTTTATTCTAACATATCCTTCCCCTTTCTTTTTCATAACCACTACATACATTTGTGACTTTTTATTTGTGAAAAAATAGAGTAAAATTGTGAAATATTATTCTAATTTAAATCATCTGTTTTCTGTGTGAATCTGTGTTAAATTGTAATGTATTTCTGTGATGCTCCGCTGTATTTTCAGCATCATTCCTCCAGTCTTCAGTGTCACATGATCTTCAGAAATCAGAATAATATGATGATTTACTGCTCAAAAAACATTTCTGATTATCATCAATCAGTGTTGTTGCACAATATTTTTGTGGCAAACATGATGCATTTTATTTTTCATGATTCACAGATGAACAGAATTTCAAAAGAACAGTGTTTATATAAAATAGAAGTCCTTTGTAACATTATTATGAATATAATTTTTGTCACTTTTGATCAATTTAATGCAGCCTTGATGAATGAGCACATTAAATTCTTTATTTATTTTTGTTTTTAAAATATGTATATCCCAAACTTGTGAATTATATTGTTTCCACAAAACGTGAAGCAGGCAAAACAGAAAATTCAGCTTTGTGTCAATGAAATAAATTCAAATTTACAATAAATTCACATATAAAACAATTTCTTAAAATAGTAAATTTATTGGACAATATTTATATTTTTACTGGATATTTGATCAAAAACATGCAGCCTTGGTGAGTAGAAAGACAAAAACATATATATACTTTGTCTTTACTTTTTTAAGATATGTATTTGTGCGGTTTTATTTTGGACGGTTCACGACGTGTGTCCCATGAGCACAGAAGCAGTCATCAGTGTCACAGACGTATATTTGTAGAAATAGACAACAATACATTGTTTGAGTCACAATTATACATTTCTCTTTTATGACAAAAATCATTAGGATATTAAGTAAAGATCATGTTCCATGAAGATATTTAGTAAATCTCCTACTGTAAATATATAAAAACCTAATGTTTGATCAGTAATATGCATTGCTAAGAACTTCATCTGAACAACTTTAAAGATGATTTTCTCAATATTTAGATGTTTTTGCTCCCTCAGATTCCAGATTTTCAAATATTGTCCTCCTAACAAACCACACATCAATGGAAAGATGATTTATACACAATTTTAAAAAATTGACACACTTATGTCTGGTTTTGTGCTCCAGGTTCACATTTAAAAAAACTTATTTTATTTCAGCTATTTCCAAAGCAACATTTATCCTTTTCATTTTAACTTGATGAACTAAAATAACAAAAACTAATTTTGAAATGACTGTAATAATTAATGCATAAATAATTTATAATTACAAAAAGTAAATAATTATGAAATAATTCAATATAGACATATTTTAAAAATAAACTAATAAAAATGGCAAAAAGGTAATATAAACACTTAATTAAATATATGAACAAAACCTGTTATAATAGTATCTTATTGATAGTAAAACAACACTGCTACATCTGTTTATTGTAGGTGTGATTGGCAGTGAAACTCATTGGTGAGTGTGAAGTCTAACAGTGATGTGAGATTCATTTCTATTGAATCACATACTGATGCATTTATTATTTCATCAGCTTTCAAGTGTTTTGCCTGCTGGCGTTGGAGTTCATATCTTGTTCATATCTTGTTCATCTCAAAAAGTAAGCGTGTTTAAAATGTCCAGATCTTGACTCTTTCTCCAGCCAACACCAACTCTTTTCTCAGAAACTCAAGTTTCTAATAACAAAAGCAGAAGCGTTTTATTACAAACTCTGTTTTTCTCTCTGATAATAGACGTATGCTGTTGATTTGTTGAGTTGTGTTGTGTTCTCAACCACAAGTGAAATGGAAAGAAAGTGTGAAAGGAAGTGTTTTTCTGCTGTATCACTCTGATGTTATCGCTCTTCTTCTAAACCTGAACTTCACATTGAGAAATCGTAAGAGGGCGAAAACCACTGAGGTTCAAAGAGCATGTGCTCCACATCGACTGTGAGTGATTTTACTCTGCTTGTGCCATATGTTTGAATTGTGAATATTTTGTGTAGATTTATATCAGTGTGTGTGTGTGTGTGTGTGTGTGTGTGTGTGGATTTATCAGAGTTACAGATCTACAGAATTCACATTCATGAACTCCTGGTTTTCTTTGGCTGTTGAGGTTGTTTCAGGCTTTTATTCTTTTAAAATTACTTCACCTTATTTCACTTTGCAGATGACAAGATGAACTGCAAGAGAGCGGTGTGCGTCTTGATCTGTGTCTTCTGCTTCTGCTGTAAGTAACCGTCAGCTCTACATTGTAAAACAGGATTTTTCCTTGAAATAAAAATAAAAAAGGTAACTTTGACTATCTCATAATTCGTGTATTGTTTCTCACAATTGTGAGTTTATATTTCTCAATGATATGTTTATATTTCATAATTTTATGTTTATATCTGTAATTCTGAGTTTATATCTCACAACTCTGAGTTTATATCTCAATACTGAGTTTAAATCTATAATTCTGAATTTATATCTCAATTCTGAGTTTATATCTATAATTCTGAGTTTATATATCTAAATTTTAGGTTTATATTTCTTAGTGCTATGTTTATATCTATAATTCTGAGTTTATATATCTAAATTGTATGTTTATATTTCTCAGTGCTATGTTTATATCTCAATTCTGAGTTTATGTCAGTAATTCTGAGTTTATATCCATAATTATGAGTTTATTTCTCAATTCTGAGTTTATATCTCATTACTGAGTTTATATCTCAATTCTGAGTTTATGTCAGTAATTCTGAGTTTATTTCTCAATTCTGAGTTTATGTCCATAATTCTGAGTTTATGTCTGTAACTCTCAGTTTATATCTCAATTCTGAGTTTATGTCTGTAACTCTGAGTTTATATCTCAATTCTGAGTTTATGTCAGTAATTCTGAGTTTATATCCATAATTCTGAGTTTATTTCTCAATTCTGAGTTTATATCTCAATTCTGAGTTTATGTCCATAATTCTGAGTTTATGTCCATAATTCTGAATTTATGTCCGTAATTCTGAGTTTATGTCTGCAATTCTGAGTTTATGTCTGTAACTCTGAGTTTATATCTCAATTATGAGTTTATATCTGTAATTTTGAATTTATATCTCAATTCTGAGTTTATGTCCGCAATTCTGAGTTTGTATCCATAATTCTGAGTTTATATCTCAATTCTAAGTTTATATCTATAATTCTGAGTTTATATATCTAAATTTTATGTTTATATTTCTCAGTGCTGTTTATATCTCAGTTATGAGTTTAAATCTGTAATTTTGAATTTATGTCCATAATTCTGAGTTTATGTCCATAATTCTGAGTTTATGTCTCAATTATGAGTTTATGTCTGCAATTCTGAGTTTATGTCCGTAATTCTGAGTTTATGTCAGTAATTCTGAGTTTATGTCTCAATTCTGAATTTATGTCTCAATTCTGAGTTTATGTCCATAATTCTGAGTTTATGTCTGCAATTCTGAGTTTATGTCCGTAATTCTAAGTTTATATGTCAATTCTGAGTTTATGTCTGCAATTCCGAGTTTATGTCTCAATTCTGAGTTTATGTCTGTAATTCTGAGTTTATGTCTGCAATTCTGAGTTTATGTCCGTAATTCTGAGTTTATGTCTGTAATTCTGAGTTTATATCTCGATTCTGAGTTTATGTCTCAATTCTGAATTTATGTCTCAATTCTGAGTTTATGTCCATAATTCTGAGTTTATGTATGCAATTCTGAGTTTATGTCCGTAATTCTAAGTTTATATGTCAATTCTGAGTTTATGTCTGCAATTCCGAGTTTATGTCTCAATTCTGAGTTTATGTCTGTAATTCTGAGTTTATGTCTGCAATTCTGAGTTTATGTCCGTAATTCTGAGTTTATGTCTGTAATTCTGAGTTTATATCTCGATTCTGAGTTTATGTCTCAATTCTGAATTTATGTCTCAATTCTGAGTTTATGTCCGTAATTCTAAGTTTATATGTCAGTTCTGAGTTTATGTCAGTAAGGGCTGTTTCATAGTCAATGCATCTGTATGGATACACGTCCCCGAGGCTACGCAACGTTACGCTTCGGCCGCCATTATGCGTCAGTGCGTAGCCAAATGTGTCGTCCTAGTTTCTGATACGCGACACGCCGATGCACGCAATACTATGCGTTGTCACTGGGGGTGACATTGCAAGTATTGTACATTAATTCAAGTATATTGTGTTTACAGAAGAAGAAGGTTTGAATACAATGGCAGGCGAAGAGTGACAATTATGCGAACTTATACGTATTCATCCACATTTATCTCTGCGTTGCCTTTGTTGCCGCCGATGTAAAATCAGCAACAGAATGCCATTGTGATCTGAATATCACGCGACCTGACTCTACTAATATCACCCCGACTCTACTACCCCCTGTTGCTTGAGCGGTGTATTGCATACACGCATCGCCCGTGACGCTTGCGTCCACTGTTTAGACTATGAAAGGGAGCGCGTCGCTCGCGTTGCTTGCTCGCGTTTCTCACGTTGACTATGTAAGGGCCCTAATTCTTAGTTTATATCCATAATTCTGAGTTTATGTCTCAATTCTGAATTTATGTCTGCAATTCTGAGTTTATGTCTGTAATTCTGAGTTTATGACTGTAATTCTGAGATTATATCTCAATACTGAGTTTATGTCCATAATTCAGAATTTATGTCCATAATTCAGAGTTTATGTCTGTAATTCTGAGTTTATGTCTCAATTCTGAATTTATGTCTCAATTCTGAATTTATGTCCATAATTCTGAGTTTATGTCTGTAATTCAGAGTTTATGTCCATAATTCTGAGTTTATGTCTGTATTTCTGAGTTTATATCCGTAATTCTGAGTTTATGTCTCAATTCTGAATTTATGTCTCAATTCTGAATTTATGTCTCAATTCTGAGTTTATGTCCATAATTCAGAGTTTATGTCTGTAATTCTGAGTTTATGTCTCAATTCTGGATTTATGTCTCAATTCTGAGTTTATGTCCATAATTCTGAGTTTATGTGTGCAATACTGAGTTTATGTCCATAATTCAGAGTTTATGTCCATAATTCAGAGTTTATGTCTGTAATTCTGAGTTTATGACTGTAATTCTGAGATTATATCTCAATACTGAGTTTATGTCCATAATTCAGAATTTATGTCCATAATTCAGAGTTTATGTCTGTAATTCTGAGTTTATGTCTCAATTCTGAATTTATGTCTCTATTCTGAATTTATGTCCGTAATTCTGAGTTTATGTCTGTAATTCAGAGTTTATGTCCATAATTCTGAGTTTATGTCTGTAATTCTGAGTTTATGTCCGTAATTCTGAGTTTATGTCTCAATTCTGAATTTATGTCTCAATTCTGAGTTTATGTCCATAATTCTGAGTTTATGTGTGCAATACTGAGTTTATGTCCATAATTCAGAGTTTATGTCCATAATTCAGAGTTTATGTCTGTAATTCTGAGTTTATGACTGTAATTCTGAGATTATATCTCAATAATGAGTTTATGTCCATAATTCAGAATTTATGTCCATAATTCAGAGTTTATGTCTGTAATTCTGAGTTTATGTCTTAATTCTGAATTTATGTCTCAATTCTGAATTTATGTCCATAATTCTGAGTTTATGTCTGTAATTCAGAGTTTATGTCCATAATTCTGAGTTTATGTCTGTAATTCTGAGTTTATATCCGTAATTCTGAGTTTATGTCTCAATTCTGAATTTATGTCTCAATTCTGAGTTTATGTCCATAATTCAGAGTTTATGTGTGCAATACTGAGTTTATGTCCATAATTCAGAGTTTATGTCCATAATTATGAGTTTATGTCTGTAATTCAGAGTTTGTCCATAATTCTGAGTTTATGTCTGTAATTCTGAGTTTATATCCGTAATTCTGAGTTTATGTCTCAATTCTGAGTTTATATCTGTAACTCTGAGTTTATATATCTCAATTCCATGTTTAAATTTCTCAGTGCTATGTTTATATATCTCAATTCTGAGTTTATGTCGGTAATTCTGAGTTTATATCTCAATTCTGAGTTTATGTCTAAATTCTGAGTTTATGTCTGTAATTCTGAGTTTATGTCTCAATTCTGAATTTATATCTCAATGATGAGTTCATGTCCATAATTCTGAGTTTGTATGCATAATTCTGAATTTATATCTAAATTCTGAATTTTATATCTAAATTCTGAGTTTATGTCTGCAATTCTGAGTTTATGTCTGTAATTCTGAGTTTATATCTCAATTCCGAGTTTATGTCCATAACTCTGAGTTTATATATCAATACTAAGTTTATATATCTCAATTCTACATTTATATTTCTCAGAGCTATGTTTATAAGTCTTAATTCTGTTTTTATATCCGTAATTCCTTTTTTTTTCTCTCTGATAATAGACGTATGCTGTTGATTTGTTGAGTTGTGTTGTGTTCTCAACCACAAGTGAAATGGAAAGAAAGTGTGAAAGGAAGTGTTTTTCTGCTGTATCACTCTGATGTTATCGCTCTTCTTCCAAACCTGAACTTCACATTGAGAAATCGTAAGAGGGCGAAAACCACTGAGGTTCAAAGAGCATGTGCTCCACATCGACTGTGAGTGATTTTACTCTGCTTGTGCCATATGTTTGAATTGTGAATATTGTGTGTAGATTTATATCAGTGTGTGTGTGTGTGTGTGTGTGTGTGTGTGTGTGTGTGTGTGTGTGTGTGTGTGGATTTATCAGAGTTACAGATCTACAGAATTCACATTCATGAACTCCTGGTTTTCTTTGGCTGTTGAGGTTGTTTCAGGCTTTTATTCTTTTAAAATCACTTCACCTTATTTCACTTTGCAGATGACAAGATGAACTGCAAGAGATCGGTGTGCGTCTTGATCTGTGTCTTCTGCTTCTGCTGTAAGTAACCGTCAGCTCTACATTGTAAAACAGGATTTTTCCTTGAAATAAAAATAAAAAGGGTAACTTTGACTTTATCTCACTATCTGTATAGTGTTTCTCACAATTCTGAGTTTATATTTCTCAATTCTACGTTTATATTTTGTAATTAGAGGTTTATATCTGTAATTTTTAGTTTATATCCTTAATTCTGAGGTTATCTGTAACTCTGAGTTTATATCTCAATTCTGATTTTATATCTCTCAATCCTATGTTTATATTTCTCACTGCTATGTTTATATCTCTCAATTCTGAGTTTATATCTCAATTCTGAGTTTATGTCTGTAATTCTGAGTTTATATCTCAATTCTGAGTTTATATCTCAATTCTGAGTTTATGTCTGTAATTCTGAGTTTATATCTCAATTCTGAGTTTATGTCTGTAATTCTGAGTTTATATCTCAATTCTGAGTTTATATCTCAATTCTGAGTTTATGTCTGTAATTCTGAGTTTATATCTCAATTCTGAGTTTATATCTCAATTCTGAGTTTATGTCTGTAATTCTGAGTTTATATCTCAATTCTGAGTTTATGTCTGTAATTCTGAGTTTATATCTCAATTCTGAGTTTATATCTCAATTCTGAGTTTATGTCTGTAATTCTGAGTTTATATCTCAATTCTGAGTTTATATCTCAATTCTGAGTTTATGTCTGTAATTCTGAGTTTATATCTCAATTCTGAGTTTATATCTCAATTCTGAGTTTATGTCTGTAATTCTGAGTTTATATCTCAATTCTGAGTTTATATCTGTAACTCTGAGTTTATATCTCAATTCTGAGTTTATATCTCAATTCTGAGTTTATATCTGTAACTCTGAGTTTATATCTCAAGTCTGAGTTTTCGTCCGTAATTGTGAGTTTATATCTCAATTCTGAATTTACATACATAATTCTAAATTTATATATCACAATTCTTTATTTTTTTCTCGCAATTCAGATCTATTTCCTTTGAATTCAGTTTACACTGAAAATCCAATTTCTCAGAATTGTATTGTGTGAAACAATGTCAGAACTGAAAATAAAACTCACAATGCCCTATTTTTAATTGTACTTAAAAATGTCATGTTTAAGTCAGTGTGTTACTTACGGTTTCTTTGTAATGTGACATGCACTAGCAGAACACAACACTAAACATTCTCACAATGCTGTCAGTGGTAGAGCATTGCGTTAGCAGCGCAAAAGGTCGTAGGTTCAATTCCCAGGGAACACACATACTGGTAAATTTTTTTTAATAAAATGTCTAACCCTAACCCTAACCCTAACCCTAACCCTAACCTAACCCTTCTTTGTATAAAAGTGTCTGCTAAATGCATACATGTTAACATTTTTAATTTACTTTTATATCTCTCCATAAATGTTTCTCAGATTTGAATCTACTCATTGTGTTTGATTTTCAGGTGTTTTGGCAAACGTAAAGCGCACTTTCAGGATTCAAGGTAAAATTCTGTTGTTGACACACAGGAGTATGATAATATATTAAGCGTATGAGTTAATGAGACTGTTTTCCAGAGCTGACGGTGACTGTGGAAAAGCTGAATGACTGTAAGAATCAGAAGAAGCTGTGTGTGACGTCCAGCTCTGACTGTCACTATATGGCTTTAGATGGAGCTCCTCGAGTTCCCAGAACCCCTGGTACAAGACTTTTATGAGCCTAAAACCATCCAGACTGGCTTACCATCATATCTGCTGTTGATTAAGGTTTAATTTCTGTTTTTGTTCTCAAGAGAACTTCCTGAACACATCGTGTCACTATCGGATCCATGAGCAATCGTTCACCTGCAGATGGATTCAGACAAAAGACGTCAGATCGGAAACCATCAGTAGCTTCATTTTTAGCCGGTACACATGTCTAACGAGGGTCATTTCATCAGATCTGCTGCTCTAACCTGATCAACTAAACCTCGCTATGATCAACATGTTAATGTGGTTTTTGTATTGTAGAGTCCAGGACTTCATCTACTGTCCTGCCATTTTAAACATTTATTCAACTTTCAATTTAACCATCAAATCAAAGAGCGTCATCAGCCAGAAAGAGCAGTTCTCTGACATCTATCCACTAAACATTACAGATATAAGTAAGACAACAGTATTATTTTGATTGGTTTGATTTTAGCACTGAATGAAGGATATATATGTGACCCTGGAGCACAAAACCAGTCCTAAGTGTTGATGATTGAGATTTATGCATCATCTGAAGCTGAATAAATCATCTCTCCAGTGATGTGTGGTTTGTTAGGAGGACAATATTTGAAAATCTGGAATCTGAGGGAGCAAAAATCGAAATATTGAGAAAATCATCTTTAAAGTTGTTCAAATTAATTCTTAGCAATGCATATTACTAATCAAACATTAAGTTTTGATATATTTACGCTAGAAAATTTACTTGATGCAACATGATCTTTACTTAATATCCTAATGATTTTTGTCATAAAAGAGAAATGTATAATTGTGACTCATACAATGTATTGTTGTCTATTTCTACAAATATACGTCTGTGACACTGATGACTGCTTCTGTGCTGCAGAATCATAAATGTGATAAACAGATTACAGAAGAATCTGCTGATTGTGTGAATGTTGTAGTTCAGGCTCCTCGGCCGCTGATCACATCTGTTAACGCCACCGACTCCTCAATCAGCGTCACATGGACCAGCGCGACAACACCAATTACTAAATGCAAAATACGTTACAAGCGTCTCAACACAGAGTCGTGGACAGAGGTCAGAATTCATAGATAATTAAGATAAATAAAACTATTAATATATATATACAGTACAGACCAAAAGTTTGGAAACATTACTATTTTTAATGTTTTTGAAAGAAGTTTCTTCTGCTCATCAAGCCTGCATTTATTTCATCAAAAATACAGAAAAAAATGTAATATTGTGAAATAATATTACAATTTAAAATAATTGTTTTTAAAAGTATTATACTTTAAATGATCATTTATTTCTGTGATGCAAAGCTGAATTTTTAGGATCGTTATCACATGATCCTTTAGAAATCATTCTAATATGATGATTCATTATCAAAGCTGGAAACAGTTCAGCTGCTTAATATTTTTTCAGAACATGTGATACTTTTTTAGGATACTTTGATAAATAAAAAGTAAAAAAAAAGAAGAAACTATGTTTTTAAAATATTAATATTTTGTAATAAAAATATACACTATACTGGTCAGTTATTATTATTTTTTTCTTTCTTCTTTTTAAATAAAATCAATACTTTTATTCAGCAAGGATGTGTTAAATTGATAAAAAGTGATAGTAAAGAAAATATATTATTAGAAATGTTTTTTTCTTTTTAATAAATGCAGTTGTTTTTATCCTTTTATTGATCAGATATATCAGACAGCAGAACTGTTTCCAACACTCAGAATAAATCAGAATATTAGAATGATTTCTAAATGATCATGTGATCGACTGATGTTACATGTGACACTGAAGAATGGAGGAATGATGCTGAAAATTCAGCGCTGCATCACAGGAATAAATTATTTTTTAAAGTATATTCAAATAGAAAACAATTATTTTAAGTTGTAATAATATATCACAATATTACTGTTTATTCTGTATTTTGATCAAATAAATGCAGGCTTGATGAGCAGAAGAAACTTTTTTCAAAAACATTAAAAATAGTAATTTTTCCAAACTTTTGGTCTGTACTGTATATATAAATATAATTCTGAAGTATGATGATGATGTTTGTGTCTCAGACAGCAGATTTGGTGTCTTCAGTCGAGTCTCAGTTCGTGATCGAGGGTTTACAGTCCTTCAGTGTGTTTGATCTGAGCGTCTCCTGCTTCCACGGATTCGGCCGATGGAGCGACTGGAGCGAGGAGACTCGAGTGAAGACGACAGAGAGTTGTGAGTGACTTTAATATGATCCTCACACAGACGGAGGTGTTCTGTCTCGGGGTGTAAGTCGTGGTTGTGTGTTCGCAGTGCCGTCTGCTGCTCTATCTCTCAGTTATTATGTGGATTCAGATGAAAACTCTGGGATTCGGCGGCTGGTGCTTCTCTGGAAGGTAACACAGTGTGTGTGTGTGTGTGTGTGTGTGTGTGTGTGTGTGTGAATCACACAGTTGTGTGTGTTTCTGAAGGCTCTGGACGTCACAGACGCTCGAGGACTCATTCGAGGATATGAAGTGTCCTACAAGCCCATCACACAGCCCTCTCTGAAGAAAACCATACACACCTCTCATCTCAAGGTGCAGTTCATTTCATTTTATTTTATTTTACAGTCAAGTCAAATCACAGTTATTTATATAGCGCTTTTAACAATAAAGATTTTATTTCATTTTTATTTACTTTTGATTAAGTGAAGAAACATCTACTTGTTAGAATCCATATATAATTGATATATAAATAATAATGCAATGTATAGAAATATACAGAAAATATAATAATTTACAAGGTTAGAAAATGTCAGGAAATTGCTTAATTTTTCATTGTGGCAGTGTTTTATATTTTATTTTATATTTTATTTTATATTTTATTTTTTACTTTTTATTAGAAATGTCTGAAAATGCTTAATACAGTTTTATTGAGTGGGTGTTTTTATTTTATTTTAGATTTACTCACATTTCACTGCTGGTTATATATGCTATATATAATTTTGTATGTGACGAATACAAATCTTGAATCTTGATTTTATTTTATTTTTCATTTTTTACTTTTGATTTGATCAGAAATTGCTTACATTTTTTTATTTAATTATATATATATATATATATATATATATATATATATATATATATATATATATATATATATATTTTTTTTTTTTTATTAGAAATGTCAGAAATTTCTTAAACATATTTTCATTGTGTGGGTGTTTTTTTATTTTATTTTATATTTTATTTTACTTTTTTTTCTTTTGATTTACAAAGTCGAATTCATATATAATTCATGTATAACTAATATATAAATAATAATAAAATAATAATTTAAAATACATATAGTTAAAAAATATCTCATTTTGCTTAAATACATTTTGATAATGTGAGTTTTTATTTTATTTTTTTATTTTAATTTATTTAGTAAACATTCATCAGCATTATATTATAAGTGCATTCACAAGTGAGTCATTTCGAACCAGGTCCAAGCATCATTGAGTTTCTGAATGTGAGGTTGTATAAATGTGTGTAGGCCGTTGTTCTGGTGCGGTCAGAGGAGTATGAGGTCTCAGTTTGTGCCTATAACAGCGCTGGACGCTCGCCGGACCGCCGGCTCACTGTCGACGCGTCTCGTACTCACGGTCAGCAGCTGGCATCTCTCAAAAATAATAACTTCCCATGAATAGAACTGAGAGATAAAAAGTTGCAACTAGCTTTATTTATTAACGTAGTTCTTGTGTTGTTGAATGAGTGTGTTTTCCATCAGATGTGCCGGCGGTGAGGAGTCTCTGGGTTTATTCTGACGGTTCTTCACTGTGGATCCGCTGGGAATATGAGTTTACCGCGGTAAACATCAGTGAGTTCGCTATTGAATGGAGCTCTGCGACCGACGGCGAGCACAGACGCTGGGAAAGAGTCGACGGATCCACCTTCACAGTCCGTCTGCCAGGTCTGATCACACACTGTACATATCACACAGAACAATATTAAAGAGTGACGCTCACAAAACATGACTGGAGCATATTTAATCCTGAAATCAAACCCATAATCTAGTGTAAAGTGTTTGAGCTTCAGGGAGTGCATACAAATAAAATAAAAAAATTGAATTAAAGTAAAAATTGAAATAAAAAGACCATTAAAAATACTGTTTTTAATTTTATAATAAAATATAAAAATATATATTTTTTAAAGTATGTTTTTTTAAATGTTTATTTTTGTAAAGTTTGAATAAATAAGCAATTTTATTCATTTTTATAAGCGATTTTATTTTATTGCTTGGACATTACATTGATAAGAATTCTTTCAGAGCATTTTACTGTTTGTGCTTCAGGAAAATACACAGAAAATAAATAAGTAAAAAAACTGGAAATTCACATTTTAAAATATCATTTATAATACCAACATTTTGTGAAAAATGTATATATGTAAATTTACAAAATAATGGCGTGTTGGTAATACAGTTTTAAATATACAGTTCTAAAAATGTTGAATTTTCTTTTTTTTTGTATGTAATCCAAAAATCTTAATAAACTAGCAATTATATTCTCTTTACAGCTATGATATTTTATGTATAATTTTATTGCTTATACTTTACATTTAGAAGAGTCACATATTTCTTTAAGAGTATTAAGATGTTTAAAATTGTGACAAATAACCTCATGTCCCTCACAATTCTTATTATTGAAATAAATATATATGATTTCAATTAGCACTTCATTGTAGAAGTTCTTGTGCTGCCTTCATGCTGACTTAAAAAATAAAATATTGTATTTTTGTTTGTTGTAATCAATTAAAAATAAAAGTAGCCATTAGTCAACAGAAAGTACTTCTCTTTCTGTTCTGGCTTAAACCAGCCAATCATCATAATTGAGAAAGAGCTTCGTCTCGGAGGGGAAAGAGCTTCGTCAATGCACTTCGTAGAAGTACGAGGGGCCAGAGACAGTCCGAATGGCGGTTCTGTTCTGTTTCTGTTCTTGAGCTTTGCTTTATGTGTATTATTATTTGAAAATGGTCTGTCAATGTGAAGCATTGTCTGATTGAAGGCATTGAAGCGCAGCAGACGTACAACATCAGCGTGTTCCCCATCTGTGGGTCTCTCGCCGGGCCACCGAACAACATCTCTGCGGATCTACAGCACGGCGGTTAGTGATAGTGAATATGTTTATCAGAGCTTCACCAAACGCTGTGAAATGCTGATTTCTGTGATGTTTCGCTCCAGCTCTGTTGGATCCGGTAGGGTTTGGTCTGCTGAATGTCTCGAGCTCGTCTGTAGCGCTGCGGTGGAGCTGGAAGGAGGCGAAGCCCGGCGTCTGTGTGCTTCAGTACAGACTGGTGTTAACCGGACCGGACCAGATTCAGAGTAAGAGTCACTGAGTGTGTGTGTGTGTGTGTGTGTGTGTGTGAGTCTCTTAAAACTCTCTCTATTTCTCAGCTCTCGCAGTCTTTCCTGACAAACAGCAGCATTCGTTCCTCTACCTCCATCCAAACACCAAATACTCAGTCCACATACACGGAGAAACTAGAGACGGGAACTTCACAAAGGCCAGTCTGGACATCACCACACTTCTGCTGGGTAAGATGTGTTGGGGAAATTACAGATTAATTAATACATTCCTGTAAAAACCTGTTCCTAAGTGGTAGAGCAATGCAAAACAAGCGCAAGGCTGGGGGTTCGAATCCCAGGGAACACGTTAGGAAAAATTGTTAGCCTGAATGCAATGTAAGTCGCTTTGGATAAAAGCGTCTGCTAAATGCATAAATGTAACATGACGTCAACTGTCTTATTCGCTTTGAGAAAAAAGATACTAATTAATATATAAATAACCTAAAAGAAATCAAATGTGGTGGCTGATTTTCCAGATTATGAGGAGATGATGAGGTTTGCTGTTCCAGCGGTTCTCCTGCTGCTCATCTTTGGGATTTTCTCGGTTTTATCAAGGACCGTGTAAGCACTGAATTCATGAAAAATAAATTGCATTGTCTCGATTTGCCTCTATTAATAACTCGGTCATCACTTTACACACAGATGCAGGGAATATTTATTTCCCATCATCGCCAATCCGAGGTACAGTCTGATTGGACGCTGGCTTCTCAATCCGCATCTTCAGGTGAGAATCCTTTATTCCTTTAACCCTCATAATAATGCAGTCAAAATCTGAGCACCAGAAGAATCATTAGTTTATAAAACATTCGTAACATTTTTCACCTACATCCATATTGTTTCTGATCAGCAGCTTTCATTAACGAGTGAATGTGAAACTATTTCTAAGTTATTATTACCGCATTTACCTGTTTTTTATTATTTAAAAAAATACTTATTTAAAATTTATCAGAAGGTTTTTTTAGAACTACACCTTAAACAAACAAAACAATAAAACCTAAGAAGCCGTGCTTTACAGTGAATTTATAACAGCTAAGTGACTAAAACCCCTTTAGCTGTTATAAATTCACTGTAAATCACGGCTTCACGGGGCTTAATGCGGTTATAAAACGGTTATTCCATACACGTAGTAAGGTTTCACAAAATAAAACAGAGCAGATAAAGTGTAATGATGATTTTAATAACAACAGTATTCTTCCA
Source organism: Carassius auratus (assembly GCF_003368295.1). NCBI lineage: Eukaryota > Metazoa > Chordata > Actinopteri > Cypriniformes > Cyprinidae > Carassius > Carassius auratus. The sequence goes on from NC_039250.1 coordinate 512,204, forward strand.
CCAAACAATGTAGCTCCTCAGAAACAGTTGTGGTTGCTACAAAGTGGTTGCCGAGCAACACACAAATGTAAACAAAGGTGTTCGTTACATTGTAACCAGCTTCGAACGCAGCTCAACCAATCAGATTAAAGGAGAGAACTATCTTTTTTTTAAATCAATATTTTTTACCGCAAATTCGACTTTATAGAAACCAAATATGACCCAAATCCTTTTTTTTTTTAAAGAAGAAAAAAATTATCTCAAAAAGGAAAATGTATCAGACTTTGTCATGAGGTCTAAGTACTTAATGTTATTTATTTTAACCACCTGACTGACTCTTTCTTTCTCAATTAAATCAGGGCAGTGATAAGATCTGCGTGCTGAAGCTGGACGGTTTATTCCTGATGGACCAGCAGATGGAGAAGAGTGTGTTTGTGGTTTCTGATCATGAGGACGAGGTTCCGCTGAAGACCTCTGAGACGGCTGAAGGTACAGCTTTGTGGAAACCTTGTTCAGATGATGAGGAAAGCGCTCTGACTCCCTCCAGTCTGCCCGAGTATGTAGACCTGCCCTTCTTACCCGATAGCTCAGGTTATGTTCAGACTGGACAGATTCCTGGAGAGAGAAACTCGGACTGAAACCTGCACTGCTCTCAGAATGACTCGACTGCGGTTTCTCATCTATAAGAGAGTCTCACAGGACTTTCACTCATTTCATGTTTGCTTTTGATGCACTTCTGTGTACTTCATACAGTATTTGATGATGAAGGATCATATCATGTGCTTCTCAACCAGAGGCCTTCAAGATAACTTCAAACTGTTGAACTCTCATGATGCAACAGATATATAAAGATTTCAAAACAAAAACAAAAACATAATTTTTAGTAAGGGAATGAAACTTTGCAAATGCTTAAAAACCTTCACAATGTGCATAATTTATTTCAGATTTTTAACCATAAATCTATTACATCATAGATACAATGTATTTTGTGTTCGGGTCATTTTTGACCCGGTTATGTATGGAGTCCCATTATCTGTCAAAAATACTTTCTGCAAAATGATCTATGAAGTTATTTTAGTGTCAGAAAACTTTTGTAAAATAGTTCAACTTTTCCTCATATCTCTTACACTTTTAGACTGAATTTACTTGATGAAAATGAATATTTACGTCTATTGATGAATCACTGCAGCTGGAAAATATGTCCACTTTTTCATCTAAAAGTAAAGGTTTATGCAGTGTTTTTTTTTTGTGACCTTTCAGTCATATTTGTGTCGTTTTGACATATATAAATGTGGAAGTTTTGTAAATTTTTACTGTTTTTGAACAATCGTTAAAAGTTCAAAGGAGTGTAATTACATTTTGAGCAACACTGATCATTTTCAGATTATACTCTATATTCTTGTGAATTACATACAGTGATATATTGAAATAATATTTCTTATCAATATTGTTAGCAATGGTCCAAATCATGTAAGAAGCATCAGAAATACACTGAATATAGTATGCATCACACTGTTTGACTGTTTAAAGATCATGATGACTAGAGAACACAACACATTCAATTCAAGTTTATTTGTTTAGCCTTTTTCACAATGCATAAGAGATTCAGAGAAAATATTTGTTTCAACATTACAATCAGGAAATATTATACTGTTATTAGTCAGAGATGAGCATGTCAAAGTAATCTAATTAGAGTTATATTACTGCATTATCTTCTATAATTCACACAGAAGATGTGATTAACACGTCTTCTCGTTTGGACCATGAAAGAAGGATTTTAACCCTGGTTCAGAGGTTTGCGTTACAGCCGATCCAGTGTTTGAGCAGATAGTGGGCGATGGCTTGTCTGGGCGGCATGACGAACACGGCCTGTTTGTCTTTCACAAGAGCATCCATCACCTGAGAAGCAGAGAAACACAGTTACAACTCTGTTCAGGGAATAGTTCGGCCTAGAAATGTGCTGTGAATGTGCTTAGGATCATCAGAGATCAGGATCAGTTTGTTTCTTCAGTGAACATCTGGAGAAGACTAAACCTGAAACACATCCAGCATTAAGATGATTTTAACTCAAACACATAGAGTCTATAATCTATAATAACACTTCCTCCAGTGAAGAAGTGCATCTGCTGTTGTCTCTCACAGATTAGTTTAGATCTGTTTAAACGCTGCTTGATCTGTGCAGATTTCTCTCCTGATTCAGACCAGAACACTTTTTCCTTTCATTAATCTATTTTATAGTAGGTACTAAAAAATAGTTACACTTCAGATTAAGTACCTTAAGAAAAAAAATTACCTTGTTGAATGCAATATTAAATCCCAGTGACTTTTAAGCATAAAATAATGCATTCTTTAGTTAATATGCTTTCATTCTGTGAAAAATTTTTATTTTATTACTATTTTCCACCCAATGGCATGATTTTCTGAGGTTTGGTTGATGGAGCAAATACAAATAAAAATCAGCTTGGCATGTAGTATATCTAAAATAATTCACATTTTGTGTTGTTATTGTTTTTGTTTGTTTTTGCTTAAATAACAGTGGTATTTTAAATAGTTTGTATTTTAAATCATAAATATCCTTTACAGAAACTAAAAACAATAAAATTAAAACAAACAATTCAATTAATTGTTTTTGTGTGCCGAGAGTTGACCTGTTTTATTAATATATGACTGATAAATATGCATCAAAATAATTTTATAAGTAGTGTATTCTATTCATTGCTATAGAAATAAGTATAAATAAACTGTAAAAAAAATATATATATATATATTATATATATTCAAAGTTTAACATAAACCAGTTACCAATGCAACTTTTCATATTTTGTTAAGTGTAACTTGATATACTAAAATAATTCAAGATACAAATGACAAATGATGTCAACAAACTAGCATTTAAAACTTTAAAATCCTGAAAATGAATGCATGAACGTTTTTTTCTTAAACAGACACCCAAGGGATAATATCTCACCTGTTGCCGGGTGAACCAGCGTGCCTCTTCGATCTCGTTCTGGTCTACTTTGATGTCCGTCGTCACGGCGACGCAGTGGCAGCCAATCATCAGGCAGGAGGGCATAGGCCACGCCTGAGAAGACAGGTACTGCACGGATCCCACCTGAACACCGCTCTCCTCCTGCACCTCCCTCCTCACCGCCGCCTCCAGCGTCTCCCCTGAGCATCACACGCTCCTCATCAATCACCGCAGACAGCGATCCAACCATATCATTAATATCACCATATTATCAAAGTCACAGGGCCATAAGAAACAATACGTCTTCCTGGCAAAAAGTATAGTTTTTAAAATATATTTGTGACCCTCGACCACAAAATCAGTCATAAATTAATATCATAATGTTTTTCGGCAAAGAAGAAAATTTTATTTTTATTTTGATCAATAGGTGGCGCTGTTATCAAATATATCTGGTGTGTTCTGTGTGAGGAGATACTGGCACACACAAGGTTTGTTGTTAATATGCCAAAGCTTTGCAGAGATACAGCCTCAGATGCAGTTTGGCAAGTTTCCTGCAAATTCATTTATGCGCAAAACGAAAACCATTTTGTATATTAACATGAAATCCACACATTCTTGCCAGCAACGTCAGAAGATGACCTGAGCCAAATTTGGTGAAGATTGGACCAACATTCTAGGAGGAGTTCCAAAAAGTAGGTTTTCAACATTCAATATAATGGCGGACAGGAAGTTTGGCTAAATATAGTAAAATTTGGTTTAACTATAGGAAAATTTGTATCTATGTTCTTGGCATGATCCAATTAATATATAGAGACCATTGCAATAAGCTCATTTAGAAAACGTTATTAGCATTTTTCGAAATTGTGCTATAACTTTTGCCCTCAAACTTTTTAAATACTATCAGGGCATGGTGTCAAAGACACATACTAAATTTCGTAAAGATACGTCAATGCTTTTGTAAAATATAGCATTTTACAACAAAATTCAAATTTGGTATAGTTTGACTCTTTCATGCTTCACCAAATCTAAAGAGACCAGTTATGTTATTTTTGGCTAAAGCATTCAGAAGTTATACGTTTTCATATCTCCTGACCACTAGGTGGTGCTGTGCTGAAATGCAGCACGTACCCTCAGGACATAATTGTGATGACATGGACCAAGTTTAGTGTGAATACGATAAAGCTTTGAGGAGATACAGCCTTGTGTCTATTTTCACAAGCGCTATGTAAAATCTGTTTGCGTGTTTTTCGAAAACGGTTTGAGAAATCGACTTGAATTTCATAACTTTGTGTTGGGATGGTCCGAAGATGACCTGGTTAAAATTTCATGAAAATCAGAGCACTGGTTTAGGAAGAGTTCGAAAAAGTAGTTTTTTCTTTAGAAAATTAAAAATGGCGGAAATATTTTCAAGTCGAATCGTCTATAGCCAAGAAATCAGAGGAAAAAATAGTTCGAAAAATAACAAACATGAGAGAAACTTTGGACAAGTGGTGGCGCTAGAGAGTTTGAGATAGAGACTCCAAATTTGCGGTGGTTAGTGTTGAGACTGTCCTCTATCAGTGAGCCAAATTTCACAACTTTCCCATAACTGATTTTATGGAATCAAGAGCGGAAGAGTAAATGGAAGAATAATAATAATAAGTAATCTAACAGGTACAATAGGTGCCATCTTTTTCAAGTGTAAAAACTTGAAAAGTATTTTATTTTCACTACTGTAGTGTAAAGCAAAAATAATATACCTATGAAATGTTAATTGTCTTTTTTTTTTTACAGTGCAATTGTTTAACGATATATGGCTATCATTGTAGTTATTTTTATATTGATTTGTTCGGCTTTCTAAACAAATTAAATCTGTGATCAATTTAAAATGCATTAGATTGAAGAACTGAACTTTAAAATGTACAAAATACAATTTCTTTCAAATTCTTAATATATATCGTATCATGGACTTCATATCGCGATATTATCGTATCGTGTGATTTGGAGATTGTTGCATCTCACTCAAGCACCGCGGCTTCATTATCAGATACCTGGCTCCACGAAGCCGGCGAGGCATGAGAACATTCCCGGAGGGAAGATCTTCTTACGTCCCAGCATGCACTGCTTCCCGTCGGGGTGGAGCACCAGCATGATGACCACAGGATCTGAGGAGCACACAGACTGTGAAACATCCCTCTTCTGAGCTCCAGCACAGCCGTAATGGAGCAGTTACTTGCCGACTCTGGGGTAACAGGTGTTATGGACGCCCTGGAGACTCCTGCAGCCTGCTCTCAAACAGGTCCTCTTGTAGCCGGCCTCCTCTACTTTGGTGTCGCTGCCGCAGGTCGGGCAGAAGCGGTAACGGCTGTGCCATGCCAGGACTGATCGGGCCTGAGCCACCACACCTGATGGGGAAATTACAATAATATACCGTTTCATACGTTGTTTTTTTGAAAACAAGACAAAATCTAATCATGTTAGCCAATAAACTGTGATATAAAGTGAGAAATGAATAATCAGCCCACCAGCGTCATCGTCGCTCAGCCTCAGGAGTCCGGGCATGGCTTCCTGAAGGAAGAAGCTGCCGGGATCTTTATCCTGGAGGAGTTGAGACGGATCGTCTTCCGTGCTGAGAGCGAACCACGCCGGCTGCCCATCGTCCTGCTTCTCCACTCCTAAGAAGACCTCCAGGGTCCGGCTGCCGGTCAGCAGCTCCTGCACCGCGGTGGATCTGAGCTTGCACAGCTCTATCTGCTCCTCACGCTCGGCTCCGGAGCGCACCAGAGGACTGAGAGCGTGGAAGAGCAGGAACACCGTCTCTGGAGAAGCCCTTCTGGACGCCAGCCACTCGCCGTCACTGCGTCTGTCGCTCATGCGGTCCAGGATCTCTCTGTTGAAGTGAATGTCCGGCTCCTGTGTGTCTGTGCCGGTCAGCAGACGGGCGATGTGTGTGTGACCCCAGAACACAGCCACGTCTCGAGCCGTCTGACCCGAGCGGTTAGTGACCCTCGTATCACATCTGATGCAGGACGACACAATGAACGTGCTGGAGTGATAACATAACCTAACTCACACTTATATATGTGTGTGACCCAGGAGCACAAAACCAGTCATTATACGGTCAATTCTGTGAAATTGAGATTTATGCATCGTCTGAAAGCTGAATAAATCATCTCTCCAGTGATGTCTGGTTTGTGAGGAGGAAGATATTTGAAAATCTGGAATCTGAGGGAGCAAAAAAATCTAAATATTGAGAAAATCATCTTTAAAGTTGTTCAGATGAAGTTCTTAGCAATGCATATTACTAATCAAACATTAAGTTCTGATATATTTAAGGTAGGATATTTACTAAATATCTTCATGAACATGATCTTTACTTAATATCTAATGATTTTTGCCATAAAAGAGAAATGTATAATTATGACTCATACAATGTATTGTTGTCTATTTCTACTGTTTTTATGACTTCTGCTATTTGATCATAAATACAGCAAAAAAAATTAATAAAATTTGTGACAATTATTAAAGTAACAGTTTTCTATTTAAATTTACTTTAAAATATAATATATTCATGTGATGCAAAGCTGAATTTCCAGCATCAAATAAACACTTTTTTATTAAATATATATACTAAATAAAAAAAAAAAAAAAAATATATATATATATATATATATATATATATATATATATATATATATATATATATATATATATATATATAAATTATATACTAATAAATCATTTTATTTAATTTTATATTTATATTTCTAATATTTCATACTACTAAAAAGTAAATAACTGTATTATTATTATTATAATTTTATATGTATAATTAGATAATTAAATTGAATATTTATAATATTTAATAATAATAAAAAGTACATAATTGTATTATTATTATATTTTTATAATTATATAATTAAATGTTATATTTATAATATGTCATACTTATAAATGCAATAATAAATGTATTCAAACAAATAGGATTTATTGATTTATGAATGGCAAATATCATTATCTATGGTTAGTTTATGGAGTTTATTAACACGATCACAGAAGTCTGAGCGGTTTCATTTCTGTCTGACTGATAAATATGATCCCGTTACGCTTGACTGAATGAATAATGAGTGATGATGTGAAGCAGGAGTCGAGAGGGTCATCGAGAGCGGTCAGATGTGTCTCACCCGCTGGTCAGCAGGACTCTGGCCGCCTCGTAGTGTCCGTTCCTGGCGGTCAGCATCAGAGCGGTCCAGCCCTGCTCTCCTCGCTCGTCCAGCAGCTCTCTGGACTGAGACAGCATGAGCGAGAGAGTCTCGTCGTCTCCTCCAGACGCAGCGTCCAGAAACCTCTGCAGCAGCTCTCCTCTCACACTCATCACTCATCCACCGCCTTCAGACTCTAAACACCGCGGGAATATTACGCCTATATACTGGAGACACACACACACACATACACACACACTTATATATATATATCTACATGTGTGTGTGTGTACATGACCGGTCAAGAGGCTGGTGTCAGTGAGACTTGTAATGTTTTTAAAGACGTCTCCTCAGCTCATCAAGGCTGAATTTATTTGATAAAAAAAATAAAATAAAATACAGTAATCTTGCAAAATGTTATTACAATATAAAATATTGGTTTCTATTTAGATATCAGTTAAAGTGTAATTTATTTCTGTGATGCTCCGCTGTATTTTCAGCATCATTCCTCCAGTCTTCAGTGTCACATGATCTTCAGAAATCATAGAATCCTGAAAAAAAGTATCAGAGCAGAACAGTTCCAGCACTGATGATAAATAATAATTAAACATCATATTATTCTGATTTCTGAAGATCATGTGACACTGAAGACTGGAGGAATGATGCTGAAAATACAGCGGAGCATCACAGAAATACATTACACTTTAACACAGATTCACACAGAAAACAGATGATTTACATAAGAATAATATTTCACAATATTTTTAAAAAAATTCTGTATTTTTTATCAAATAAATGTAGCCTTAATGAGCAGAAGAGACTTCTGTAAAAACCATTCAAAATCATTCCAGAGCAGTTTATATGTGTACATATAAATATTATTAATTTGTATAATTATAATGCATTAGCTTTGCTGTAATTCACTTGTTATCATGAAGAATCACATATAAACAAACTTTAAAGTAGCTCCACATCAACATTATTCTTTATAGTTTGTAATAACACATTTTTCTCTCTAACATAAACATATTCATATCAGCCCTGATTAGTAAAAAGTTTCAATAATAGTCTTTTATTAATAATAATTATGTAATTTATTACAGGCTTTCATTCACATTAAAACATATGACTATAGTATTTACGTTTGCATTTTATTTTTAATTAAACCGGTCAGATAAATAGAATTACTCACCAGAAGAACTGTTCGTGGATTTCTTTGCTTCGGGTTGAAGTTCAAAGCGTTATTTCGATGTTTTGTAACGCGTCTGTATGTCGCGCGTTTATGACGCACCGACGCACGTTTTCTGCGCAAGCGCGACACCTGGCGGAGAGAAGCGGCATTACAACAGCGCGGATGGAGTGAGTTGATTTCTCTCATCATCTTAAAAACATTATAATCCACATATCAAACATGATTTTTACTGAAAAATTATTTCATTTTACAAAATCATTTTTTTATTCACTTCTCGTGTGAGAAATGGAAAAGAAAAACAGCCCTCATGCACACATTTACACTTTTTATAGACTTCACTTTCTGTTGTTTCAGAGTTTATATCTTTACTACTAATTTAAACCATGGAAATATACATAATATCTATATTAAATATTTCTGGTTTTAATGCTGTTCTTTCTGTGAATCCTAAAAAAATAACATGCATCAGTTTCTACAAAAATATTGTGCAGCACATCTGTGTTCAACATTAATAATAATCAGAGATGTTTCTTGAGCAGTAAATCATCATATTATCATGATTTCTGAAGATCATGTGACACTGAAGACTGGAGGAATGATGCTGAAAATACAGCGGAGCATCAATGTAGCACTGTATCAGTGTGTCATCAATGGATGCTCTGCAGTGAATGGGTGCCGTCAGACAAAAGATGAAACAAATCCAGCATTAAGAGTTCATAAAGTTAGTATAGACTGAACGGTTTCATCGTAAAGGCTGAGGGAAGTTTTGAGACGCTTGTGTGTGTGTGATTGTGATTAAATGACACACAACAACATTTGCAGAACCTGCAGACTTTCAGAAAGAAACACAAACCCTGCTGCTTTTATTTGTCTGGATGAAACAGGACAGTGAAGAAACACAGTGTGATGATCGTAGGAGGAGGATGGAAATACTTCACTTATAATACTTTATTTCAATATTTACTTTACCCACAATCAAGATTTTAGGTTTAAGTGTTTAAGAGAAATAACTAATTATTATCTGTTGCAGCTGCTCACCTTCTTTCTTCTTAATCACTTTTTATCTGCATTAAAAATGATTAAATTAAAAATGTAAATAGAACAATTATTTATTGGAATAATATTAGCTCTTGAAACGTTAAACAGACTACACACTCGTTTAGATTGTCTTTACTAAAGAAATTAAATGAATTAAAATTATTATTATACAAATGTGTTTCATCTAGACAAGAAGGTTTAACTGTAAATAATGTAAAATAATTATATAACTTAAAAAATGCATGACAAAATTACTAAGAGGAGCTCAAATTCAAAACAGAATGGAACATTTAAAAAGAAAAACTGATTCAAAATATTGTTATATATATTATTATATATCCACGATGAACTCGACAAGGTTCGTGCTGCACTTCATCATCATCATCATCATCATCATCTCTCCTCTGACTCTCTCTACTGCAGGACTGATTTATATTAATATGCATTAACCAATTTAAAACATTGTCCGAGAACATTTCCGTTACCTGAAATAAAATGAAATACTAATTCAGTTTCAACAACAGATATTTTAAACAATATACTTTTATACACAATTATTAAAAATGACAAAACACACCACATAATATACAGACATGTAACTACATGCAAAATACAAAGTAATACAAAAATAAAAATTCAAAATATTAACAAATAGTGAAAATAAAATAGAATTAATAAAATACAAAAATTTTAATAAAAATAAAGAACTAGAGTTTTTCTTAAAAATAAACCAATAAAAGCACAACAAAATTACAAAAACCTTAAGTAAAATTGAAACGAAAATGCAAGATAGAAAAAAACTAAATACAAAAATAAATTATAATAGTATTTTAATCTCAATTTTTACCCACAGAATTCTGATTCAAAATAACATTTAATTATTGTTGGAAACAAAACATGCCCTTCAGGTGAACAAGCTTTTCTCCAGTCACTGTGACAACTAGCCCCGGGCTGATTTCCCATGAGAAGCTCATTATGTCCTTCTATCTGCAAGCGCTTTATTATTCAATCAGACATGCTGCTTTAATGTGACCTGAACCACAAAACCAGTCACAAGGGGCAGATTTTGAAGTTCTTAGCAATGCATATTACTAAACAATAGTGGAGTTTGATATATTTACAATAGGATATTTACAAAATATCTGATTCATCTGTATGTTTCCTCTCTTATGGTTGTAAGTCGAGTGACTTGCATGACGTCAGACGACACACACACACACACACACAGGTTACACACTCCAGTCCGAGTCTGACAAACTCTGTCAAAGCACGTCTGTTCATCAGGACTTACACTACACACAGAACCAGTGTGTGTTCATTCTTCTTCCACATCATGGAAGAAATAAATAAGAGAAAAGAGAAAAGAGCATGAATTATTCATAAGATCAATAATATGCATTAATAACATATATCGGGTGACTTTTAGTTAAAGTAAACTAATGCAGCGCTGTAAATGACGTGGAGTAAAGATAAGCAATAAAACTTTCACAGCATTTAATATATATTTTTATTAAAGTTAGTAAATTAAAATGCAGTTGTTCTTTTTCATGTTAGTTTATGTAGCCTAGATCATGGAACTGATCAGATGTACAGTATACCTTACATGCTTTGGATAAAAGCATCTGCCAAATGCATAAATGTAATTGTGGTTCATGATAAAGTCACAATTCACCCCAAAATAAAACTTCTGATACCATTTACTCCCCCTAGTGTTGAATTTCTTTCTTCTTTTGAACAATGAGTGCAACCAAACAGTTGCCGGTAGCCAGTGACTTCAATAGTATTTTTTTTTTCCTTAGTATGGAATTCAATGGCTACCGTCAACTGTTAGATTCCCAACATTCTTCAAAACATCTTTCATGTTTCACACAAGAAAGAATCTCGTACAGGTTTGGAACAATGTGCGGTTGAGTAAATGAGGATCATTTTTACTTTTGGGTGGATTATTCCTATGCATTGTGTAAATAGTTATCTCTTATTTTTTAAAGTCATAAAGCATAACTGAGAGTCAGAATGCATCTTTCTGCTGCAGATGTGAACTGGGGTTCATCGACACAATATCGTATGTAATTTCATTGAATTAGCTTTGCAATTATGAGCAGTTACATAATTATGATTTATAGATGTCTTAAATTGAGGTCAAACATGATGGTCAATGTGACGAATAAACTGCAAAAGGCTGTGATTTCATTGAATAAACACTAGTGCTGGAGTGCTGTGCTGCTTTGTGTTTTGCCATTACCAGTAAAACGCTTATATTTCTGCCGTTCCGAAAGCGCCACCTGCTGGCAGAGAACGAAAGTGCATTTTTAATAAACCCGTCTGCTGTTTTTGTTCAGACCAATGCAAAAATCCACCTACACACAGAGGTGGATTGTTAAGAAGCACATTTTTAGTTAATTTATGGATAATAATTGTTTAAATTAACATAATAATTAATACTTTTGACTCCATTCCAATCTATTTTCTTAAAAATGGTTTAATGGCTGAAATGTGAAGTATCTCTTTGAAACAAATGTTTATTTTTGTGGAAACTTGTATCTGAACTGCAAATCATGCTTTTTACAGTTTAAGATGTTACTGTAGACAATGCACTATCAAAATTATTTTCAGTCATTTAAACAGAAGTCTTTAGATCTGAAGGTTTTGAAGATTTACACACGTTTGATTGGTAGTTTAACATATAAAATAGTTCAATACTGGAGATAACCAGCTTAGTGAAAGCTTTGGTCTGGCGCAGAATGGCAGCGTTGCTCAGTAAGTTCAGGATTGACTTCTCTGACATCACCGTTCTTGGAGACATCAACATAAGGCCAAAAAACCACAAGTAAGTTTGGATCCATTGGCTAATAATGAGTATGTTTTGCTCCGGTATCCACAAGAAACAGCTGTTGTTTGATTCTGTGCTCAGCAAGAAGATGTTTGAGGAGATGATCGAGCCGTACTGAAGGAGGACGACATGGAGCTGCTGAGAAACTGAAGGCTGAAGAACCCTGGAGGATCACAGATAATGAGCTGGAGCTCTACAGAGCCAAGGTTACCATCAGTTTCTCTTCAGGAGATGTGATGATCTTTCATTGCTTTGAGATGGAGCTTCACGTGTCTCCGTCCCATTACGTCTCCAATGTGTCATCTGAACAGCAAGAACTAATCAAAAAAATGACTGTAGTCACATAGGCACATAATAACAGCCTTATTTCATTGCTCAAATCTTATTTAGAAGAACAATTTACATTGTTTAAAGAAAATATATTCAAACCAATTGATTTTCAAGATGATTTGATCTTAAATGTCCCATTCTGCCATCATCAGTGTAGACAAAACATCACAGTAAAATACTACTGGACTAACATTTTAGAAATTGTGTTTTAGTTGAGTTGTGGGATTAAGAACTGATTCTTTTAAATTACTTAATCAAAAAGTCCCATTTTAGCCAGTTAAATTAAAAATAAGGAAATTGCTGTTTATATCTGGAAATGTAGACTTAGAGCTATAAAGTCTAAGAGTGAAACGGCATCTAAAAACATGTGAACAATTCAGCTTTTTAAAAAAAAAATGTGTTTTTCCTCATTCCGTTGCCCGAGTGTCACATGTTTGCTTTGTTCTGTGTGAACGGACCCATATAATGTCTGAAATAGCATCAACATCTAAGTGACGTCAGATCTGTCCCTTCATTTAGTCGAATCGCCAGATGAGTCTGAACGAGCTTCTGAAGGAACACTCAAGCACAGCCAAACTCTTGTGGAGCACACAGGTGCCTTGATTTGATTCACCTGAGCATCTGATTCATTTGGGTTTGACAGAACCATGCCGCTCGCCCGGAAGGGGTCGGTGTCCAGCGTTCTTTACATGACCTGGCTGGACACGTTAACTAAAGATCTGCCTCCGATACTGTTTGTCCGAGGAAACCATCAGAGTGTTCTGACCTAGACCAGATTTGTTCCCCGTTGCCAAAATCAACTGACAGTGGTTTTAATATACGGAGCTATATTAACCAATGGTACAGAAAAGTTCTGATTTATTTGTTTCCATTTTTTTTATTTAACACCACTTACCTCAAAAAAAGATTAAATGATGCTTGCAATAAATTTAAAGAGACAGTTCACCCAAAAATGTCATCATCTGTCATCATTTACTCAACCTCAAGTTGTCCCTACAGACAAAATTCATGCAGGTTACATACATGACATGACGGTGTGTAAATAATGTCAACACTTCATTTTTGGGTGAACTAACCCTTTAATGTCCATTTTTTGCACTAACACTCTCGAGAATAGAAGTCATTTTTGTTAATCCAGAACATTGATGGCATTTCTCATTGCCAAGCCTCAAATGAAATTCTTGCCTCCTACAGTCAAACTCGCTCTGAACAGAGGCTGTATTTGAGCTTATCTTCATCCGTTCTTCAAACGCCGTCTGTTCCGGCTGCTGTTCTTAGACGCTGTTACATTTACTAAGAACCTACTAATTCTGATCCTTCTGGAGAAAGTGGGTTTGCACATGTCTCAGTGCCAATGCAACACTGTTTTAGACAAGAGAGACATTGAAAGATGCTATGCAATAAATAAATGGTCTTCATGTTAACTATAATATATGTTGTGTTTTCCATGCATTATTATATCTATACATATTTATTAAAACAAAAAATTTCAGTTTTGGAGTGGAAAGGTTGCAGATAAACTGTGAGAAATGTTTAGTCAGGGCAATGGAAAATAATACACACAAATACACCAATCGTCCTTTCTGCAGTGCAGTTCATTGCACTTTTTTTTACTTTTAACTGAATACATTTTAGATTAAAACTCTGAATTGATCAAAAAGGTTTTTGTGCAGGGTTGATGAAGCAAAATGTATGACTTTAAGTCATATTTAACACCAAGTATGGAATAAATTGAAGGGAACACAACATGTCAAGATGTTCTTTTCCAATGCACTCGTCTGAAGAATCTGAATTCAAAACATATTTACTTGAAAAACAAAATGATGAAAGATAAGTGTTGTTTTCTGAGAAACTGATCAAAATAAAACGTATTTTGCTTTATCTGCCAAGTGTGCAGAATTTGTGTTTTTTAATGTGCTTTTGGTACACACCGGTATATATGAGAGCAGAAAACCTTTAAATAGTAAGACTTGACATGGAAATAATAACAATGTGTATGAATCTGGAACAGAAGATTTACTGTACATACAGATTTATGTATTTATAGAGAGTTTTCATAATACATTGCTATATATCTGAACTTGTTTTAAGCTTAAACTCACTTTACTTGCGTTCAATATTTCCAAGACATTTTACATTTGTCTAGTAAGTTTGTCTTGATTTGATGTTTTGATGTTTAGATATTTGTATCAGAAAACAATGCTGAGGAAGATATTCATGCTTTGCAACATTCAATGATTTAATGACTCTACAGATCTGATTGAACACTTTTTAAGGCCTTAATTTGTGGAAGAAAGAATCAAGACTTTAAGACCCGCAGAAACAATGTTGCCGAAACTTATTGATGGATTATTTGCAATTCTCACTCAAAACATTAGGAGACACATGTTGATCCAAGATGTTTTAATGTGTGCAGTGTTTCACCAGCACTATTTCCATTAGCACTCGTGATTAATACCCTCCCATCCACTTGATTTGGGATTCATCACCGTTTTCTGTCAGAAATCCTGTGTGGAGAATGTCAGTCAGTTCCTCCCTTCAGCAGAGAATCAAGACGCACGGAGCGGATCCGGATGACAGCGGGGATGACTGGGAGATCGGTGTCGGGAATCTGATCATCGACCTGGACGCGGATTTGGAGAAGGATCGACAGAGATTAGAGATGAATCGCGTTTTGAGCGTTAAAAGCGCGGGGGAAGGTCGCGAAGCGCTGGAATACAATTGCGCAAACGCAGGAAGCGCCGCGTTCGACGGCCTGACGCAGCCGTTCCTCTGCAAAGAGCCCAAGAAACTCAAGCTGAAGCGAAGGAATTCCTCCACGGACACGGATCGATTCCCGTCGCTGGAGATTGTGAGCGGCATTCCCAAAGCATGCGTCGGTAAGCGGCGCGAGGCTCAAGGACGCGTCGGAGAGATGAATTCAGCACCAGCGCCGGTGGACAGCGACGAACCGGCGCCGCTCGGCAGAACCAAAGACGGCAAAAAGGGCAAAACCCAGAGCAAAGGAGTGAAAAGAGAGAAAGACTCGAATAAGACTCGGAAGGAGAAGCCAAGCGATGAATTCGGCCCGCTTTCGGAGAACGGAAGCGCTTTGGGAGGAACGGAGAATCTCATCTGCAGGGGCGGAATGGACGCAGCTATTGTTGACCACACACATACCGAGGAGCACAGCCTGAGGACGGTAAGCTCACATCTGTTCTCCCATGTGTGGATAACGCGCGTGCGATCACAGAATCCCGCTACTGCGTTATGAAGAAACGCGCGTGAGGCTGTCGGTGGCGCTGATGGCGGATTCAGTGATCGTGTGCTTGAGAATCACGCTCCCACAGACGCTGGGAAAAGCTAAGGTTTGTGCTTCTTAAGTGCGCTATGCGCGAATCTCATTGCAGCCGAAAGCAAAACGAGCACCAAACACCTTCCGTGCAATGACGGATTTCCATTCGATGTCAATATAAAGAGGTTTTCTTTTGTTTGTCAGCCATTTCCTTTGTTAACGCAGCCCTTGTTCAATTCTTCACGTCTGTTGCCATTGGAAACCTTAGCATCTTAATTCCCTCTGTATGTTTTGTACAAAGACATACTGGCTTGTTTAAAGCCAAGTTGCCTTTCGTGTGTTATTTACAGTTTTAAATATAGAGATAAGCTCCACCCCCTCCAGTCTTGGCCATTCTGCTCTATTGTCCCTCATCTATATGTCTTTTTGCGTTTGATTCCATTGACATCACTCAGATGTACATCATTCACGAGGCTATTCTGACATGCTGTCATCGCTGTAGGAGCTTTTGTGTGTTTTCCTTGAATCAGGAGGATTAGGCGATTTGCAGAATTAAAAAATACCAAATTAAATATTTTGTACAAGATACTGGCATGCAACTGTATTATACTTCAGCTGGTACTGTGTTGTGCTCTCTTTCTCTCTCCAGTTGAGTGTTAAGACGCGGTCAGTTGGAACAAACACACAGGAAGCCGAGAAAGCCTTCGAGTCCAGCTACATGGAGCCATGTCAACCAGGAACAAGCGTCAATCTAGAGGGAATTGTGTGGCATGAAACAGACGAAGGTGAGAGCTTGTTATTCTGTGCAATGTTCCACACTTATAAAACAATATGCTGTTGTCAAATTATCTCCATGCATGTGTTTCCAGTTAGTATCTCACATCACTATTTCTTCTTCACAACATTATGAATGACTGCATTCATATTGGTTTCACTGGATATGTGATGAGTGAAGGGCGAGTTTTGTCATTAGCTCCACAGGACTGCGTTTCTAAAGCAGCTGTGAGACTGAAGCATTCGAAGGAAGAGGAGACACTGGTTGCATATTGATTAAGCAAATTAAAATTGCAGACCACCATCTTAACTTTCATCACTGAGATCAAGCACAGGATGAATCCATTCAAAAATACAGTGAAAACATCAAGATATGGTTAAACCTAAGGGTTTTATTTGATGTTTGTAGAATTTTTTTTTTTCCCTTTGGAATATTTGGGATGCTTTTTACTTTTAATATTTCAGAGGGAATCATTACTCTGGCTGTTTCTCTTTGATTCCAGGGGTTCTTGTTGTGAATGTCACATGGAGGAAAAGGACCTATGTGGGGACTCTCTTGGACTGTACCAAGCATGACTGGGCTCCACCACGGTAAAACAAGTTATTTTATTCTTGAATGCTTAACTTGTAGTGTTTATATTAGGGATGTTTATCTCCATAACAGAGGCCGATGCGTTGTGCATATCAATGCATAACTAATGACGCGATACTTTAAAGATACTTATTCCATAGTCTGACTAACTGGATTCTGATTGGCTGGTAGGTACGCAGTAAAACAGTTTAATAGTTCAAAGAAAAAGTTTCATCACCTTCTATATTAATGCGCTGCTTTAATTAATGCGAAATCCAAGATGTTCATGAATTTTTCAACGCTTCCCTTCTTCTTCTTCCGCTTATCCCAGTGATTTTTATTAATAAAATAGCTTAGATACTAGACTGCTACATTTTTGCTAGATTTCACCATTTTCGTAGGTATTAAATGTCGAGATTGACGCGCATTATTCATTTTAACTTGTCTATAACTTTAACAAATTACCATGGAAGAAGTGGGATATTCAATGGTTTGCCGAGCATTCAAGGATTTTAAATGGATTTCAATGCAATTTAATGTGGTACAAATAGTTTGTTTTATTTCTTTGGTTGATTGTAATTATTCGGTGGAAGATGCAGCCTTACCTCTGCCATGTTCATTTATGTGACTGTCAGGACACGCCTCAGTTTCTGTAGTTGTAACATGAAGAGCGTTGAGTTGAGGATCCAAATGCAGCTTTATTAAGATCATAGTCGGACAGGCAGGGTCAAAACAATAATATCCAAGGCAAATCCAAAAGAGTAATCCAATAAGTAAGCAATGGTCAAGGCAGGCGATCAAAAAATCCAGGAAACAGTACAAGATCAAAAACACAAAGGCATGGAAACATGGAAACACGGAGAAGCTATAGGCTAACTATCATCAGCGGTGAGTGTGTGTGTGCGTGTGTGTGTGTGTTCCATTCTTATAGTGTGTGACATATGAGGTGATGAGAGACAGTTAAATGCATTTGGTGAGTGCTTATGAGTCCAGGCAAAGGATTATGGGAAATGGAGTCTGGGGTAAAGCAGCAAGAGTCTGCAGTGAAGTGCTCTCAAGTGAAGCTCACGGGAACTCCAGCTAGAGATTGTGACAGTAGTGTTCACGGAGCAGCAGTGGTGATGAAGGGACACACTTTAGAAAGAGATTAGAGAGGAGAAATCAATCTATATATAAAATATTGTTCACAAATCAAAGGTCACATTCTAAATGATAAAAGTAAACTTACTATATATAGAATTAAATAGATTTTTACTGATCCAAATAGAAACGATGGATTTCAATACAAATTCTAACTTCTAAATTCTAACTAAAATCGATGCATTGCATCGGTAACTTTTATACCATGAATCTTACTATCCCTAGTTTATATACATATAAATTAAGATTCAAGAAGGATTTTAGGTCACAATTCAGACCTGTTTTGAATTTAGATCCGTTCATTTAAGAAAAAAAAAGTTGATTTATTTACAAACACTCATGTCTCCTTGTTGTTCTTAACTAGGTTTTGTGAATCACCAATGAGTGATTCTGAAATGCCTTATGCACGTGGACGTGGTAAACGGATGCGGTTGGCCATACCAGATCAATCAGCTGTAGACCCGAGTCTTTCCAAGATAAGAGGGATAACACACAAGAGGCGTGGTGTGGGAATCGGCAACAAAGGAAGACGAGGGAGTCTGAATCTCAGTGGCTGTAGGACACCAGGATACTACACCGTGGATGACATCAAATCCAATCCACTTATGTGTGGAAAACGAAAAGGCAAAGCCCCGGCCGATCTAGATTTAAGCTTGGTCTCGGATGACATTAGGAATGGGAATGGGAAAAGGATACGAGCCAAATCCAGGAGCGCTCCTTCCACCCCTCAGGGTAAATCTGACCCTGTGTTTCTTGATCAAGTTTGCGCGTCACCAATGCTAATAGACTGTCCACATCCGAACTGCAACAAGAAGTACAAACATATCAATGGGCTTCGTTACCACCAGTCACACGCTCACCTGAACAGTGACAGAAAGCAAGATTTTGAGGTGGAGAGCGAGGACAGGCTTTCAGATTTTGATGAAGTACTCAGCTCTGTACCTTTTGATTCTTCTGAGAACATCATCTCCAAGAAGCCCAGAAGCATGTATAAACTCAATGCAGTCAGTTCTCCAAAGAGAAGGAAAGCATTGCTCAACAATGATAGCAGTCCCATAGGCAATGCAAAATTACGCCCGAATGTGGCGAGTAAAGACGGATCAATTGACGACCTGAGCAACCTCCCACTCATTTCCAACATGTCTGTTGTCCTTGAGAACTGCCTCATAACGGATCGTAGTACATCTGTTGAGATGCCTAAGCTAGAAGCGGAGGGAGCTATTGATAAGAGGGACATATGTAGCAAAGTTAAGAAAGAAGGGTACACTGAGAGATGCTTAGCCAAGTCTCGAACCAACAGACCCATCAACCCTGCTCCTGCTCCTGCTCCTCCGAAGCTGACCGCTATTCCACCTGCTGCATTTTCCACTAAAATCACAGAAGTATCTTCTAATCAGGCCTCTCCGACTGTTGCCCTCACGAAAGCCAAGAACCTCTCACTAAAACCCATCAAGCCAAAGCTGGACATTATTGCACAAGTTAACATGTCCAACACCGCCACAGTCCTGAGCAAAGACAGTAAGAGAAAGGAAAAGCATCGATTAAAGGACAGGAATTGTAAAGATCCCCGGAGCCCCAAAAGTGACCTGATTTACACAAAAATGGATGATACAAAGAATATCGGGAAAGACTTTCCTGTGAGCCTCTTGAAAGAGCACTTGAGCAAACAAGATGTTGTAAACGGTTCAAGTGAAATGCAAGAAAGCCGCATGGCGAGTATCAGAGCCGAGGCAGACAAGGTGTACACCTTCTCAGACAATGCTCCGAGTCCTTCCATCGGGAGCTCTGCGAAAACAGACTGCGTCCCTCTTACAAACGGAGATGGCGCAAGTACTAAAACAAACAGTCCTGCATACTCTGACATATCCGATGCAACTGAGGATGGTGGGTCAAACTCAAGGTCCAGAAGGAGCTCGACACAAGATTCAAACTCAAACAGCAACATCAATCCCAAAATTACCTCAATGACTACCACTCCCGCGGTGACCCCAGGAAAAGAGGTCCAGTCCACATCTCATGGCCATGGATATGAATCCCATTGCATCCCAGGTTACTTGCATTCTGGGCAAGCCAATTCAACTTCGTTCCATAAGGTGACCTCACCTTACGGTCGGACGAAGGATGATTTGAGAGATTTAAATGAGGATATAAAATGCTCAGAATCCTCTAGCCACTCAAGTTCCCAATCACAGCTTCAGTACGCTGAAACACACACAGCCCTGGCTCAGTCTTTGTACTATGGACAGTACAGTCGGGGTGTTTCAATGGACCAGAAGGTTCTAATGATGCCCAGCACCCACAGACCTCTCGGTGAGGCATGCTGTGAGGAAATGCAGTATAGCAAGAGTAGAGGTCACGTTAGACGAGGAGCCGAGCAAAAGGAACGAACAAAGGATGAGCAAAAACAGTTTATTAGCACTCCTCAGTCGATTCATAAAGGGGCAAACTCTGTTAAGATTAACTGTGCAAAACCTGGCTTCATCTATGTGGATTTGGACAAGCAGCTGTCCTTTCAGCAGCAGCAGGGGAAAGCGTCCCAAATCTCAATGTCAAAAGAACAAGTGGTCCTCAAGGAATCTGAAGACCTCAGTTTGGAGAGTTCAAACTCAAAATCAAATGTGGACACAAATGTAACATTTCTAAATGTAAGTTACTAGATGTTACTTATCATTTACTGAGGAAATGTTGTTTTAAAGACAATAACAGACTTCTAGGAATGTCCTTGGTTTTGCTGGAATATCAATCCAAAGTATGTTGTTTTGGAAATATGATACTTAATCATCAAATTATCGAACTGCCAGGATTCTTTGATGATTGAGAGCATATTTATTTCTAAGACTGCCCTCCTTTTGAAATTTTCCATGAAAAAGAACTCCATTAAACAGTAGTTTCGCAGGGCTACTGTTTCATAACAAAGGACTTCCCTGTAAGGTGTGTGATTTCATTGGTTGTCAGAGCAGAAACTGTTTGACAGTAGATGTTCCTCTGGGTTTAGGCTTCAGAATCTCAGTCCTGGAGCCACTCATATCAGTCCAAATATGTGAAGCAGCAAAATCAAGAGGTCAACAAGATCTCTGAGGAAATGAGTCTGAGTCCAGACAAGGGGAAAAACTGGAACATGGCGCTAGAGCCCGAGTCCAGGCTGGAGGCTGAACTCCAGAACGTCAAGTGTGAGACGGCTGCTGAGGTCATCGAGGAAAGTACCAGACCGGAGGGGGACGAGACAGCTGGTGAGACATCTGAAGACTCAGAGAATGCAAGAGGGGCTGCGGCATCACCCCAACAATCCTTCATTCAGTTTCAGCACCCCTACCCCTATTTACACCTGTGTGAGACGAGCAGCAGTGCTTACAGAGTGATGTCTCCAGCTTTGGTGCATAATTACCCAGGTAATCATCTTCTGTATATGGCAAATATGACCCCAAAAGTTTCATGTGGTGGAGTTTGTACCACAAACTACTTGTAAAGTGTAAGTCGTGTGTTTTCCATTCTAGGTTTCCATTACCCTCTGTATGGAAAAACGGCGGGGAGAGAGGATTCAGAAGGGGTTCAAACCAGCAAACCAGTGACAGATTCGACAGCCTTAGAGCTTCTGACACATCCTCTTCTACCGTATCACGGCAAATCCCCTGTTGTATGTATCTTACTATAAAAACAAGTAAACCATTTTTCGTAAGGCTTACAATATGGGCCTAAATGATAAATCTGAGACAAATTTTCTACATTGTATTTCAAAGTTGTTTAACTCTTTCAGCCTGGAGAAAGAGGATCTCCAGAGCAGGAACGTGAGACTGAACGGGAGAGAGAACCGGTTCCCTTCGGCCGCCACCTTCAGGCGCATCATCTCACTCACCTGGGCATGAGCTACACGCTGGTGTCTGGCCAGTATGACCCCTTTCAAGGTGAAAAGGTCAAAAACAACTGAACTATACCACACTACTGAACTCACTATAGTCTATATTAGAGGTCTCATATCATGACGAGTCTTGTAAAACAAGAGTTTGTGGTGGTATAAGTGCGCCAAAGTACATCGCAACCCTAGTTCAAATCCCATCTTTTGGTGTTTTGCCAATCCCGCTTCGCTCTCTCTCTCTATCTACCCTGTCTGCTCTCTAATGTCTTGTTCGAATTCTAATATATAATAATTGGAGAAAACACTGTAGTCCTGTAACATGCGCTTTAAAGACAGCAGTAAAAATTAACCCTTTAATTCTTAGTGCAGTTGAGAGTGGGAATGCTCATGAAAACTAAACTATGAATGGTTTTGGGTGTAAGTCAATGGAAAAAAATTGCTAGATAAAATGATATGAGTCCTTTAAGCATTTTTACAGTGAAGAATGCATATGGTAAGAGTTGATTGTAATGTTCTGTAATCTACGATCCATAAGGTCTGAGCTCTGCGGCGCTGGTTGCAAATCAGCAAGTGACGACGACACAGACCTGCTCCAGCGGTGAGAAAATAGATGCAAGTACCTCTGCAGTAAAATGAATTCCTGTAGCTCAAACAATAGATCATGGCACTAGGTCATGGGTTCGATTCCCAGGTTATGCATCAGGGTTGCCAGTTTTTCAGCAGATTTGGGCTACTTTCACATATTTGCTGTGGGTTGTTATTTAGTGCACATCAGGGCTGTCAAAATGGCTGAAAAACTAAATCCGAATTGTGTATTTAAATAGTAGCAATATTCAAATTATATAAAAATTTAAAAGACATCATTTCAGGTTGGGGGGAAAAGCTTTTGGCTTCTCTCCTGAAATATTATTAACATACGTTTCTCCAAGAAAAAAAAAATAACTACCTTTGGAAAAAAGTGCATAATGTTTTAAATAATGTTTATAAACCATACATATAATTACATTTCTTAAACGATTAGAAACAAAACAGCATCATGTATGTATAATTTAAAGGGTCAATACGATGTGATTTTAAGTTTTCCTTTCTATTTGGAGAAGAAGCTGTTCGTGAATAGATAAGATCCCTAAAGTTACAAAGACTAAAGTCTCAAATCTAAAGAGATATTCTTTATAAAAATTAAAACTTGCCCTAAAATGCCTGGTTTAAACATTCCCACACATATCTACATCACAATGTGGAAAGATTTGCATAACGCTGCCCAAATGTTCACAAAGAAAGAAGGCGTAGCTCGCTGTGCTGCCAGCGCCATGTTGTGAAAACACTGTGTTTCGTTGTGAAAGCGAAAATACTTTGTTTGTCTTCCAATAGAGGACACAACTAGATATCAGTGGTTTAGTTGTATTTACAACACTGTTCCAGAACAGTTCAACCCAAATAATCAGATGTGTGCAGTAGACTACAATGCCAGTGCTTCTAACACAAAGTCTGTAAGTACGTTTAAATATGTAAAGGATTTGCAGTGTAGAGTAGCGCTTGTTTGTCATTTCTCTGATCACAAATGCTGACATGGTTTGATGTTTAAGTGGCGCGATGCAATGCAACGTGTGAAAACAGAGTGTAAGTCATTATAATCAGTATTTATGTCCCCACTGGATGCAATAAATGACTTGATTGTAATGGGTTTAATTGTTATTGTCTTGTCGCGCCAGTGTTCTTACCAGGACACGCATCAAAGTATGGCAACATTTCTGACACACGCTTGAGGTATTTGGCCAATCACAAAACACCAGATGCAGTGGGATGTGGAAACCCCGCCCCCACCCAGCCATAAAATCTTGAGATATGTTTTATTTTCCCATTTCCATTTTTCATTAAAACATGCGCTCTCTTGTGTGAGACGCGAGTGCAACTGTGATAGATGTCCCTCTAGAAAATGCGATAAATATGTGTTCTGTGTGAACGGCTTGGTTTTTCAGTTTTGATCTTCTCCACAATATTTAGTGCGCCACTTATAAGGCTACCAGACGCACACCTGAAATTGTAATTTAATGATAAGATGAATATTTAAAATTAAAATTTGTTTTGACAGTCCTAGTGCATGGGTTAAAGAAATCCCACCCCAGGGAATAGTAATTCAACCGAGAGGTTCAAAAACCGTGGAAAAAATGTGGTTGGGCTAGTTTTGTTTTGCAGACCTGGCAACCCTGGAATGAACATGCACATGGACTTTCAACGCAAGTCGTTTTGAATTAAATTGATTGATTGAACTGAACATTGTTAGAGTTTATAGTTTAGAATGGAAATGTTTGCTTTAAGTTCCTATAACATTTAATTGTATAATTGGACATTTTGAACATTCAGAGACCATACGTTTTCATAACTCATTGGGAACATTAGAACAACCTTCTTATAACATATTTTTGTTAAATTGGTTCCTTACTGTCTGTTTAATCTGCAGAAAATGACGGGAAGATGTGAGATCTGAATTTGAATCACACAAGGATTCAAAGACATCACTTCCATGGTGTTACACATTGCCTCCATTGGAGGCAGCGACTAATTTCATTTCTAACCAATGAATGTACTAATGGAGGACTGCAGTGGAACTAGACGAGGCTACGTGGTGACACGGACCTGAAAAACATTTCCTTCAGGTGCCAGTTACAAACAAGGTCTGCGTAAACCCCCCGGTCATTGGATTTTGCCTGTAAATGGCTACATCTAGCTGTTTGTATGCACTTATATTGTCTTGTAACCATACTATTGAATGTATTTTCTATTTCTTCACCTCTGTGTGATAACGGACGAGTTGCAATAGATTCTAAGTGACTGTAAGGTGGCTCGCTCTGCATTGACTTATTAACATGAATATACTGTTATTAACAGCCATTAATCTATTGTATCGTATAAAGTGGATGTTAATCGACAGTTCATCTCAGTGCCATACCGTATTATCGTGATGTACATAGTTGTACATAGTTGAACGAAGCTCAACAGCGACTATAACTAGCTTATGTACCTTTGTATTGATTCAGTGCAATGTATGGTTGTCTACCCACCTCACATAAACGGCAGACGTAGTCCTTTGTTACTTCAATAGTAATGCATAACTGAATATGTTTGTAAGTGGTTTTCTGGACAGAAAGTCAATGGTGTAGGTTGGTTGAGTCCTTCAACCAATCATTAGGTTTTTCTTGATGTCTGCTATATCAACAAACTGCAGTTGCTTTTTATACTGTCTCTGCCTTAACATATTTGGCAATCCAAATAAAAAGTCAAGGTTGTTTTTACATGCTGATGGTTGTTTTGTGTGGAAAACCATTTGAATGTGAAAGTACAGTAAGTCTACATTAAGAATATGAAAATAAACCATGTTTCAGTAAGTCAACATGTTCTGTTCCCATTTAAATACTATATTGTTCTTGTTACTACATGTCCCAGCTAACAGAGAACGTTCTCACAACATTCTGGAGATGTTTTCTCAAAGTTATAAAAGTCATTCAGTTATCTGGTCTTTAAAATTGTTCTCACAATGTTAGCACAAAAATATTATCTATATGTTGTTCATCTATCTTTTTTAAAATGTTTACTCTTTTTCAGAACGTTCAGGATGTTCATTGATTTAAAAGTAATGTTTAATGTTAGCAAATTAATTAAAATGGAATGTTACTTTAACGTTTGCATAACCAAGAATGAAAAAATAGAATATTTGATCGTTCAGGGAACATACCAAGAGAAATAACGTTTTCAAAAAAACCTTCTTCGAAAAACATATTTAATAATATAACAACTACAGATATGTAAACAAATTACTTCACCCAATACTGTACTAACTTTTCTTTTTCTACAACTATAGGGTATATTATACTATAAACTAAACTAAAACTAAAGTATACTACAGTAATTATTACTGATAATCAGTGAACTATAATTAATAATACCGTATGCTGTAGCATTCATTAACAAAGTGTTGTAAATACTATATTTTATCTACTTGTTGACTTGACCCTGTGACACCCGCAGTCACACTCTCTATTCTAATTCTATTTTATCTATTTGTTGACTTCACCCTCTGACACTCGCACTCTCTATTCTCAGAATCAGAATCAGAATCAGAATTCTAATTCTAATTCTATTTGATCTATTTGTTGACTTGACCCTCTGAAACTTGCAATCTCTATTCTAATTCTATTTAATCTATTTGTTGACTTGACCCTCTCACATTCGCACTCTCTATTCTAATTCTATTTTATGTATTTGTAGACTTGACCATGTGACACTCACACTCTATTCTAATTCTATTTTATCTATTTGTAGACTTAATCCTGTGACACTCACACTCTCTATTCTAATTCTATTTAATCTATTTGTAGACTTAACCCTGTGACACTCGCACTCTCTATTCTAATTGTATTTTATCTACTTGTTGACTTCACCCTCTGACACTCGCACTCTCTATTCTAATTCTATTTGATCTATTTGTTGACTTGACCCTCTAACATTCACACTCTTTATTCTAATTCTATTTTATCTATTTGTAGACTTAATCCTGTGACACTCACACTCTCTATTCTAATTCTATTTAATCTATTTGTAGACTTAACCCTGTGACACTCGCACTCTCTATTCTAATTGTATTTTATCTACTTGTTGACTTCACCCTCTGACACTCGCACTCTCTATTCTAATTCTATTTGATCTATTTGTTGACTTGACCCTCTAACATTCACACTCTTTATTCTAATTCTATTTTATCTATTTGTAGACTTGACCATGTGACACTCACACTCTATTCTAATTCTATTTTATCTATTTGTTGACTTGACTTGACCCTCTGACACTCACACTCTCTATTCTAATTCTATTTTATCTACTTGTTGACTTGACCCTGTGACACTCGCACTCTATTCTAATTCTATTTAATCTATTTGTAGACTTGACCCTCTAACACTTGCACTCTTTATTCTAATTCTATTTAATCAATTTGTAGACTTGACCCTGTGACACTCGCACTCTCTATTCTAATTCTATTTAATATATTTTTAGACTTGACCCTCTGACACTTGCACTCTTTATTCTAATTCTAATTTATCTACTTGTTGATTTGACCCTCTAACACCCGCACTCTCTATTATAATTCTATTTAAAATATTTGTTGACTTGACCCTCTAACATTCACACTCTCTATTCTAATTCTTTTTAATCTATTTGTTTACTTGACCCTCTAACACTCACACTCTCTATTCTAATTCTATTTTATCTACTTGTTGACTTGACCATGTGACACTCACACTCTCTATTCTAATTCTATTTAATCTATTTGTAGACTTGACCCCCTGGCACTATCACTCTCTATTCTAATTGTATTGAATCTATTTGTAGACTTGACCCTCTAACATTCACACTCTCTATTCTAACTCTATTTAATCTATTTGTAGACTTGACCCTGTGACACTATCACTCTCTATTCTAATTCTATTTAATCTATTTGTAGACTTGACCATGTGACACTCACACTCTCTATTCTAATTCTATTTAATCTATTTGTAGACTTGACCCCCTGACACTATCACTCTCTATTCTAATTCTATTTAATCTATTTGTTGACTTTACCCCTCTAACATTCGCACTCTCTATTCTAATTCTATTTTATCTATTTGTTGAATCGACCCTGAGACACTTGCACTCTCTATTCTAATTCTATTTAATCTATTTGTAGACTTGACCCTCTGACACTATCACTCTCTATTCTAATTCTATTTAATCTATTTGACTTGACCCTCTAACATTTGCACTGTCTATTTTAATTCTATTTAATCTATTTGTTGACTTGACCCTCTGACACTCACACTCTCTATTCTAATTCTATTTAATCTATTTGAAGACTTGACCCTGTGACACCCGGACTCTCTATTCTATTTCTATTTAATCTACTTGTTGACTCAACCCTGTGACACTCGCACTCTCTATTCTAATTCTATTTAATCTATTTGTTGACTTGCCCTCTGACACTCACACTCTCTATTCTAATTCTATTTAATCTATTTGAAGACTTGACCCTGTGACACCCGGACTCTCCATTCTATTTCTATTTAATCTACTTGTTGACTTAACCCTGTGACACTCGCACTCTCTATTCGAATTCTTTTGAATCTATTTGAAGACTTGACCCTCTAACATTCGCACTTTCTATTCTAATTCTATTTAATCTATTTGTTGAATTGACCCTGAGACACTTGCACTGTCTATTTTAATTCTATTTAATCCATTTTTTTGACTTGGCCCTCTAACACTCGCACTCTATTTATTTTCTGCTTGTTTTCTCAAAAGAAAATGCCTCTAACACTAACTTGAAGCACTGACTAGTTTTAACACAAATTAACAATAATGAACATCTCATGCAATTCCTCATTTGTGTGTGTGTGTGTGTGTGTATTTGCATCTATATAAATGCGTCATCATTCATTCATCATTGCCTCAAGCAAGCCATCAGTGTCTAAAGATTGTTAACGTTAGAGAAATCAAGTTTAGAGGAGAGCATTTTCCAAAATTTTACACGAGATACTCATAATATTTGACTTGAACTGTTAGTCTTAATTATTTAATGTATGTTTAATTTAATGAAACATGTAATGACAGCCAGGGTGTAATAGAATAAATTTTAACAAATATACATTTTATCTTTTAAGTTGAAACTGCATTATGTGGAATGTACATGTTTGCATACATTTTTTTAAAGTTAAGTGTTGATTATTATATTTAAAAAATAAATAGCCTTATAATGAAAATTTAGCTGTTTTTTCCTACATATTCTCACTGTATTATCCTGATACATCAAAATGATTCTCCACAAAAAACACTTATATAACATATATATATATATATATATATATATATATATATATATATATATATATATATATTGTCTAAAGGTTCAATAAACTTTAGTTTCATATGTCAGGTCTTCCAAGGTTAATAATCAGTCTGGAAATGAAGTGAAATCTGTATGTGTACGTAACACTCAATAGGAAATGATCTCGGGTGTTTAAACGTGATCATGAGTCGTTGTTGTGTGTGTTCAGGGTTCCTCTGGTGGCACAGAGAGCCGAGCTCTGGAGATGTTCTGCTGGGTTCTGTCTTGCTCCTCTGAGAAAACATGCTTCCTCGATCCGTCCGGCCAACAGCACTGGAGACACATCATAAAAGCAGACGGGTTCGTGCAGATTTACAAACCTGAACCCAAACGCTGCAGTGAAGGATGTTCATTGAGGCTGGATTGGATCATATTCTGTTCAATCATTAGCATTATACCTGTAGCACACAAAACACACCTCTAGATGGCGTCCTTAAAACACACAGTATCATGCACAAACCACATGACACAGACGATGTGACCCTGGAGCACAAAACCAGTCATAAGGGGCACATTTTGTGAACTTGAGAGCAATGCATCATACAACTATTGGAAAATCTGGAATCTGAGGGAGCAAAAAAATCTAAATATTGAGAAAATCATCTTTAAAGTTGTTCGAATGAAGTTCTTAGCAATGCATATTACTAATCAAACATTAAGTTTTGATATATTTACGGTAGGAAACTTACTAAATATCTTCATGAACATGATCTTTACTTAATATCCTAATGATTTTTGTCATAAAAGAGAAATGTATAATTGTGACTCATACAGTGTATTGTTGTGTATTTCTACAAATATACGTCTGTGACACTGATGACTGCTTCTGTGCTGCAGGGACACGTGTAGGATCAGGTGCATAAAAAAAGAATTGTAAAATAAAAAGATCACATTCACATTTTAGTTTTTCATCGCCGTGGAACTAAAAACAGCACAAGATAAACAAGCATTACGGTGTTCTCATCATAACCATGAGCTCATACACTGTAAATATCACACTACGGTAAAAACCTGATATTTGACTGACAGCAAGCTCCTTTAATCTAAACTGTGGAAAACTGGGATCGATGTAATGGGACATTTCAGTTTACAGTAAAATACTGTTCAAATGTTCTGTTTTAGAACAAGACATCTTATGATTTATAGTAAAAAGCCTTAAATTGACTTTTGACAACTGACAATTCCCTGTGCATTAAAATAAGTTTCCTCTTCCTCTTTTGACCTGATGTCTTATTTGTCATGTTCTGTTTTCGTCTTTGTGTTTTCAGGAGATGGAGTATAATCTTGTGGCGGAGCAGCTGTCTGATCAGGAGAAGAGATGGAGCTGAGACCGAATCCTCTGAATCATCTTCCGTGATTGTGGAGTGGACTGCAGAGGTCAGAGGTCAAGCAGCTCGAGGATCTACTGGCTCCTCAGCGACAGCAGGTAAACACAGCAGACACGAGCTGTGACCGTGACCTCTGGCCCTTTAAAGGCACCCTGGGGTGACAAGGTCACGAGGTCACCCCGTACGTTTATTGTCTTCATGTTTCATCAGTTAAGATCTCTCCATTGTGAGTTTTAATAAGTGTACTGTACAGTAAAATGATTCTATTTGTGAGCAGAGATATTCAAGACTTAACCTATTTTAAATTAATTAAAAAGTAACGGAGACTAGTTAATGGAAATTCAGCATTGCATCACTGAAATAAATTATATTTTAAAGGATATTAAAATAGAAACGATTATGTCATATTGTAATAAAATTTTGCAATTTTACTGTATTTTTCTGTATTTTTGATCAAATAAATGCAGCCTTAATGAGCGGAAGAGACTTCTTTAGAAGCATTAAAACTCGTTCTAATCGTTTGACCGGTAGTGTATTTCACAAGATGAGTGTCATCATTTATTGTTGTCATCTTTATGCATTCAGACATCTAGAATATTCCCGGTGTATATCGTCTGCCGTGTCTCTTACTCTTCAGATCCTCTGTGAATCTCCTCGTCTTCAGACAGCACACCTTCTGAAATACTTCAGCCTGCCGTCTCAGTTTTTCCCAGAAAACATCTGGCCCTTAACAAATCAAGCAAAGTAGGTTTCTGACATGCGAGCTTTCTGGCGTATATATGGTCTTCCCTCTCGTGTCAGTCAAGTGTAAACATTCATTTGTCCTGGTTTATCCAAGCACAATCCTCCCTCGGCTCTCTTCTTCTTCTTCTTCTTCTTCTTCTTTTCTCCTCGTTTGTGAACAGCGAACACCGCGTGTCAGGTTTCTCTGGCGTCTGCTTTCTGTCAGAGGATGGAGAGCGCTTGTAAGGTTTTAGTTGGACTGGACGCTGTCTAACACAGGAGAAGTGTTTCAGCGGTAGCTGCTTGAGCTGATGGATGTGCTGTGAAACACACACTGGATCTGTAACGAACAGCTCTGTATATCACAGCTGTCAGCGCTTCTCTGCTCCTCACATCCCATCAGATTCTGATCAAACAACCCTGTCAAATTTTACTGCGTTCACTACCAGTCAAAAGTTTTATAATGTTCTCAAAGAAGACTCTTCTGCTCAGCACGCATGCATTTATTTGATCAGACACACAGCAAAAGAAGAAAAAGTGTGAAATACTTTTACTGTTTAAAATAACTGCTTTCTGAACTTTCTGTTCATTAAAGAACCCTGAAAACAATAAATGACACTTTAACACAGATTCACACAGAAAACAGCTGCTTTACTTTAGAATAATGTTTCACAGTTTTACTGTTTTGCTGTATTTTAGATCAAATACATGTATATTTCAGTAAAATAACTTCAGTAATGTTTTTAGATGAAAACTTACTGGACTGAAGCAGTTAAAAAAAATTATAATAATATTTAAATATATTAATATATTGCTGCATATATTAATTCCGGATTCTCATTACTGTAATTACTTAATCTAATCTAATGTGATTATGTTTTTGATTCTTATTTATACTATAATTTGTGTGTGTGTGTGTGTGTGTGTGTGTGTGTGTGTGTGTGTGTGTGTGTGTGTGTTTGTACTATATGTGTGTGTGTGTGTGTGTATATATACACAGTACAGACCAAAAGTTTGGAAACATTACTATTTTTAATGTTTTTGAAAGAAGTTTCTTCTGCTCATCAAGCCTGCATTTATTTGATCAAAAATACAGAAAAAAACATTAATATTGTGATATATTATTACAATTTAAAATAATTGTTTTTACATTTATTATACTTTAAATGATCATTTATTTCTGTGATGCAAAGCTGAATTTTTCGGATCATTATCACATGATCCTTTAGAAATCATTCTAATATGATGATTCATTATCAAAGCTGGAAACAGTTCTGCTGCTTAATATTTCTTCAGAACATGTGATACTTTTTTAGGATACTTTGATGAATAAAAAGAAAAAAAAAAAAACAACTTTGTTTTTAAAATATAAATATTTTGTAATAAATATATACACTACTGCTCAGTAATTTGGGGTCAGCACATTTTTTTTCTTTCTTTTTTTAAATAAAATCAATACTTTTATTCAGCAAGGATGTGTTAAATTGATAAAAAGTGATAGTAAAGAAAATATATTATTAGAATTTGTTTTACTTTGAATAAATGCAGTTGTTTTTAACCTTTTATTGATCAGATGTATCAGACAGCAGAACTGTTTCCAACACTCAGAATAAATCAGAATATTAGAATGATTTCTAAATGATCATGTGATCGACTGATGTTACATGTGACACTGAAGCTGGAGGAATGATGCTGAAAATTCAGCGCTGCATCACAGGAATAAATTACTTTTTTAAGTATATTCAAATAGAAAACTATTATTTTAAGTTGTAATAATATTTCACAATATTACTGTTTTTTTCTGTATTTTTGATCAAATAAATGCAGGCTTGATGAGCAGAAGAAACTTCTTTCAAAAACATAAAAAATAATAATGTTTCCAAACTTTTGGTCTGTACTGTATATACATAAATGAATAAACATATTTAAATACAAAGATATTTTTTAGGAAACTTTATATTTAAATGTATCTTTAAATAATGAGATTCTTGTGCATCACAGTCATGAGAAAGTGCTTCAGTGTCATAAAAATAATGCTGCGATGTAAAAAATCTTAATGGCTCTAAAAATAGTGTGGAGTGTGTGTTCTGGATCCAATCAGGACCAGCTCAGACTAATGGAGCGGTTTACTGCGGTAAAGCAGACGTGGATGTGAGTTCTCATGGAGAGAGCCGTGTGTGTCACGAGCTGCGCTGAAACATCGAGCCGCTTCTCTGTGAACCCTGAGCCGGACGAAGGCCGTGTAAACAGAGCCGCATGGAGCTTATCAGCCTGTTAATAACTGTTACAGACACACACCAGCTGGAACTGGAACTCTCTTCACTTTAACTGACAGATACATATATATATAAAGAACACAGCTGATGATTTATGGAGCTCCCAGGCCTCCATAACTTAACATGATATTGAGCTATAACTCAGGCTTGTATTATGTTCAACATTAAACATCTGTAAATCAAGCTGGCTTGTTGAACGATCGATGGATGAATTTAAGGAGATCGTTTTTCACTTAAATAATCTTGTGTTCTCGTGTAACGTAGAAGAAACACAATATACACCGCTGTTCAGAAGTTTGGGATCATTTTTCAATGTTTTTTTAAAGAAGTCACTCATCAAGGATGCATTTATTTGATTGAAAATGCAGTAAAAATTATGTAATATTATTAGAAATTAAATCATCTGTTTTCTGTGTGAATCTGTGTTAAAGTGTAATGTATTTCTGTGATGCTCCGCTGTATTTTCAGCATCATTCCTCCAGTCTTCAGTGTCATATGATCTTCAGAAATCATGAGAATATGATGATTTACTGCTCAAGAAACATTTCTGATTATTAGCAATGTTCAAAACAGTTGTGCATTTTATTTTTCAGGATTCACAGACATCACAGCTTTAATTAGAAATTTAAATCTTTTCTAACAATATAGAAAAAGTCTTCACTGTCCCTTATTTATCCATTAACCACATCCTTGTGAATGTAAGTATTCTTTTCATTCAAATAAATAAATAAATAAATTACTGACTGAATTTTGAAATGTAGAGTTTATTGTTACAAAAAAAAAAAAATTTTTTAATAAATGCTTAAATAAATAAATATTTTTTTTTATTAAAGTATGACAGGTTCCAAAATAATATTTAGAAACATTATAAAATATTACAAAAACATTATGAAGCAAAATATTAATATATTTATCCAACATTTTAAATAAATGATCATATTATTCTGATTTCTGAAGATCATGTGACACTGAAGACTGGAGGAATGATGCTGAAAATACAGCGGAGCATCACAGAAATACATTACACTTTAACACAGATTCACACAGAACACAGATGATTTACATTAGAATAATATTTCACAATTTTTACTGTATATTTTTATTAAATAAATGCAGCCTTTGTGAGCAGGAGAAAGCCCACACTTCTGCAGGTGACAGAGATCATGTTCACTAAAGAAGTGCTGTGATGGATCTGTCAGCTCTGTTTGGGGTTTCTGGGTAATTTCCTCGGTGAAGTGATCCAGGTGTCAGCAAACCTCTCCAGAAAACTGCTCTTGAGTTGTGTCTGGCATCTGAGGTCATTCAGCGGTCACACCAGCAGACGCTCACGCCACACACTGAGAACGATTAGAGCCGCAGGTAGAGGAGGAAACGGTGTGTGTGTGTGTGTGTGTGTGTGCTTCCTTCTGCTAATGTTTGGCCGTAAGTCAAGGCCACATCTAAGTGTTTGTTTTTCTTGCTCTTTTGGCTGCGGTGAATGTTTTACTGTGTTGTAATGCTTCAGGAAAACTGCAGAAGAAATGAGATTAGCACAAACACATCATCAATAAAATCAAGCTGGTTTGAGTTTTCACAGACGCTCTGTATTGATGTGCGCTGCTGGAGAACTCAGGTTTCACCTTTTACATTAAAACAGGAGACAAAGACCAGCGATCAAGGAGACGTCCTGTAAAAATAAGCAGTTATTGTATGAGTTATTCTCTATGTGTGCTGCAGGAGTGGTTGATGGCCGACGTGTGTGTGTGTGTGTGTGTGTGTGTGTGTGTGTGTGTGTGTGTGTGGAGCTGGAGCTGGAGCTACCTGGCCGCTGAAGAGAAGAAAGCTGTCAAGAAAGAGAAACATGAACACACAGAAGTAAACAAAAGTGTTTGTTACTTTGTAGAGTCATTTAGAACAGCTTTGAACACGGCTCAGCCAATCAGAATCAAGGACTGAACTCTCTGCTTTATAAACTTGTTTTTTTTTTTTTTCATGAAGAAATCTCTGAAAAGAAGGAGAGCTTTCCTTTAAAAAAAAAAAAAGATATCTTCCACCTTTTTTTTACCATCTTTTTTTTTTGGAAACTGTGATACTTTTTTAAAAAAAATTCTATTATGTGACCTCGAAAATATATATATATATTTTTTTTGTGTGTGTAAATGTAGAAGCATGCTCCTGGACTGCTCTGAAGTTCCAGACCCTCGAAACACACGAGCATCTCAGTTCATCATAAGCAGCACTTTATGAACTAATATTATTGTAAGTGTTGCTCTTTTTTTCAATGGAAGAATAACACGCAGCCGCTGACAGTGAGTGCTTCATGCTGTTTATCGTCCGCATATTTCCAGCAGTGTTATTATTCTCTCAGAGTCTGATCGGTCCTGAACTCGTGAACTCGGAGCCGAGCGATGAAAACTCCTACTGTACAGCTCCTCAGAGACCCGCAGCTTTCTCCAGGAGAGAGTCGCTCCTCTGCAGCCGTTCTCACAGACCCTACATGTTTCCAATTAGACTTTCTGGAGACGTTTAAGAAACTCCGCGTTTCTTGCTAATTGCTTGTGAAAGTGTGACCTCAGAGCAGGAAATTCCAGAGCGAGCAAAAGCGCGTTCACATGTATGTTTTGATAATAACGCTTCACGTCTGATGCGGTGCACAGGTCTCTGTTCTCGTGACCGCGCGCTGATGAAAGCTGTTTGTTTTACAATCGCGCGACGCTCCTCTGGGAACAGCGCGCGAGAACTCAACGATCTGCTGTCTGGAGAATCGTTAAAATACTTGTGCAAGAAAAAAAAAAAACAGGTGGACGCGTTCACTTTCCCCAAAACCACAGACGAGAACGTCACGATGTTCAGACGGAAATAAATCCCCCTCCTATTTATTTAAATTTTTGTCTGACGATAAACCAGATAAACACATTTTCTGGACAAATTCTGTTTTAAATATATGTTAAATATATATTGTAAACCCTGAAGATCAAATAAATTTGATTATATATTTATAATTGATCATATATATTTTTTGTTAGTTTTTTTGTTTGTTTCAACCTTCAAACCAAAACAGATTTCAAAATGTATTTCAGCGACAAAAAATTTATATATATATTTAAATACATTTTCAGTTTTACAGTAGCCTACATTTACACTATGCAAATGTGGAAGGAAAAGCATAGACCTACTCAAAACTAAATTATTAATGATTTAATATTAAAATGATTTTTAAAAAAATTATATATTTAATTTTTTATCATTGTTTATATAATTTAATATTATAAAATGTAATGTCTTAATTAATTTTTATTAATATACATTTTTATTAAAGCATATAAAGCATTTCAAATATACCTTTGAAAAAAAAATAAAAAATAATATATATATATATATATATATATATATATATATATATATATATATATATATATAATTTATTTATTTATTATTATTATTTTTGGCCACATAGGTTCCTTGGATGATTCAGAAGATAAATCTCAAAGTCGTCATGTATTTTGTCACATTTTAGTGTTTGCAGTTACGCTAAAGCTTTTCTGTTTTTCACACGACTCTTTGCTGTTTTTCAAAAGCGTTGATTTTTGTCAAACTGCACGGAAACCAACGAGGGTCAGTGAAGGAGTCAGAAAAGCCTTTCCAAAACACATCTATGTGTTGAAACACTGCATGCACATTCATGACCCTCAATGAGAAACATCCACCAAATTTCAAGAATAAATAAATAGTTGAACCAGCATTTTCAGCATAACATTGAGTGTGGTTTTTAACGCGATGTTTCCCATGAGCGAGAATATAAATCAGCGTCTCGTTCGTCTTCATCTCTCAGAAACTAACCACCATCACTAAACGCCCAGAGGAGCCTTGAACTCTAATAATTGTGTGTAATTGGCAGCAGAGGGACGTTCAGAGACCTTCCAAAGACTACAGCACAACCAGGGGCAGAACTATATTAAGACTAGTAACTATTGCTCTAATAGCAGCCGAGCCAAAGCAAACACAGCAAGGCCAGAAAGCGCAGGAATAATGTTGATGTAATACACTCTGATCATTCACGCCGTTTATCAGCGAACACACGATGCTCAAGAGCTCCACATGTAAGCCGGACTCCAGCCGGACTCAGGGTTTCTGCTGTTTGCTGGAGAAAGGTGCGTGATAATAAATCAGACGCGCTCGGGTCAGACATGTAACCCGGGACAGCTGCCCAGACACAGACGCTGAGGGACCCGACCTTCCCGCAGGGCCCCGGCCCCGGAGCCCACCCTGATTCATCACCGACGGCCAGAGACACAGCTCACACTTCTGCAGGAACCAGAGGAAAACTCACAGTCCTGTTCATGAGCAAGAACACAGTCAGATTACACTCAGACGGGTCTGCAGATCAGATATAGTATTCATTTGTTAAATATTGAGGTAATCCATCCTTTACCTAATTTGGTGTTTGGCTTGTAAATCTCTCATTATGCTATATGTGACCCTA
This sequence comes from Carassius auratus, assembly GCF_003368295.1. Classification (NCBI taxonomy): domain Eukaryota; kingdom Metazoa; phylum Chordata; class Actinopteri; order Cypriniformes; family Cyprinidae; genus Carassius; species Carassius auratus. The sequence continues at coordinate 550,039 of NC_039250.1, forward strand.
GAGGACAAAACCAGTCTGAATAAATCATCTCTCCATCGATGTGTGGTTTGTTAGGAGGACAATATTTGAAAATCTGGAATCTGAGGGTGTTATAAATCTAAACATTGAGAAAATCATCTTTAAAGATGTTCAGATGAAGTTCTTAGCAATGCATATTACTAATCAAAACTTAAGTTATATATATTTATGGTAGGAACTTCACAAAATATCTTCATGGAACATGATCTTTACTTAATATCCTAATGATTTTTGGCATAAAGGAAAAATAATTACAAAAACAAAATGAAAATATAATTTTTTTCTATTTTCTTTTTTTAGAATTGTATTACTTTCTTGAAATGGGATGGAGCTTGATAAATGTTTTGGCACTTCTAGTGGAAACGTTTGGTACTGCGCACAAACAAAATCTCACTGAAAAATATTTTTTACATTTTTAATGATATCAACTTCAAATTTGGAACACAACTCTTTTAGATTTAAGGCTTTTGATATTCTCAAAGTCTTAAAGTAAAACATGTTTTGAAAAATATAATAATATAGTATAACATTTAAAAATAGTACTTTTGTGCATTTTTCATAAAAAAAACAAACTTGTATAACTTTTGTTTCATTTTTTTTTTAATCTTTCATAGAAAAAAAATCTGTCACTTTTGACTGAGGGTTAAATATATTTTAAAAATACAAAATTTGAAAGAGAACAAGTTTACAGAAAGCCAATATAGTTCTTATTTATCAAAAATTATAATAATTAGGGGGGAAAGAAGTGAAACTGTTCTACTCTGTGTGAGTAAAGTCACTTTGGAAGTTTAGTCTAATTCGATAACATTAAGTAGTATTTTAATGAAAAATAAACCGACCAGAACACAACATGAGAGATAAATAATCAAATACAATCTACCAGTTTAATGCTAATCAAAGTCTGGTCATTACTTTATTCACAAGAACATTTTTATTTACAAAAATGTTGAAATCATGCAAACAAAAGCTGGATTTGAGCCGAACACATTCTGAAAATACAGCACAAGTCATGATTATCAGACATTCAGGTGATTCATCAAAACTGAAGAGATTCTGCGTGTTTAGAAAAGGAGCACAGCTGCATTCAGTGACTTTGGTTTGAGTGGAACATCAGAAACGACAGATTAAAAGTGTCTCATAATCACATTAAAGCTCTAGGAAACACAAGAGATAAAGTTTACCTGGGAATATCAGAGTAAACCCCACATTCAGTCGCTGTGACCGCCTCGCATGTCGGTGCATAAGAGTTGAAATATTAAATAATCAGAAAAGTGCCATACAGCATGATATGGGAGAAATATAATATTCAGAATTTACATTTTATACAACAGAAAGTCATTTTTGGTGAAGCAGTGTAAGTCATGCTGCGTAAAAGCTGCAGTTACACAGATGTGATCGTTTCTGTTCAAACGGTGCTGTGGTTTGACACCTGCTAATAGATATAGATATATATTATATATGAATCATTTTTTGTTTGCTGGGCAGACCCTCAACACTGTAAAAAGTGACGTTCTTGCTCTCTATCTTGTGTTCCAGTACAAATATCTGTCCTTTAAACACGTGTTATACAATTAAATCTGTGCACTGTCATCGAACCTTACTCAGAAATCCAGACGCAGTCATGAAAGCTGCGCTAAAATAAAAGTTTAAATGTTACAAATAAGTTACTGATGTTGTAGCACTAATATTACAATTATATGATACATGTTACAGTAAAGTAACAAGTTTGCAATATTCTGATGGTTATACTTTTTTAATGTTTTTATGCATAATACTAATAACCCTAGAATGTGATCAAACGGAGTTTAATATCACTCTGGTCACAATTGTGACAGACCATAAAACACAGTTTATCACACTCTTTTGCATAATTTGTATTTTTATTGATTATTTCAGAGGGTTCCTCCTTTTCATGTCTGGGAATAAAAATTGGGATTAAACGGGTTAATACTGTTATTCACTGGAAATGCAAAATTAGTTCTTTTTGAGAAAATTATCAAAATGAAGTGTTATAAAATAATAAGATAATTATTTAAAATAAGTGTAATAAAAAATGTTTATTAAAATAAGGAAATAAATGCCAATGGACTAAAACAAATAAATGGAAAGCAAATTAAGATTTTATTATTATTATTATTGTTTTAAGCATAAATGCTCTTTAATTAAAAAAAAAAAAAAAGATTACTTATGGCATCTCATTTTGTATTTCTAAACTTTTTTTCTTTTTTAACTCAAACTTAATATTGTAAGTCATTCTGCATCTTCATTTAAGTTTATTTTGATATTTGTACTGGAAGGCAAGATAGAAATAGTGCTGAAGAATATCAGTTTTTACTGTTCTGTTCTTCCAAACACAGTCTCATTTCATGAACTCATGAATAAATAATCTCCCCGATAGCCCCGCCCCCGATAGCCCCGCCCCCTGTTCGTGCCTGGATCGATGTCTCTTAACATCTCACTTATTTTATTACTGCTTTTGGTTTTCTGCGTGTGATTGAGAGTTTCTCTGAGGAAATCTTTGGTTTTGCTTAAGTGTCCGTGACATTTAATCATGATTTTCCCTGGTCGTTTAATTCCAGCCGGTCAATCAGTTAATCCACCTCGATTGATTCGCTGCTCTCGCTGATGGGTTTGCACTCGTTGGGCATCCGCTGGTGTCTGCTGAGCTGAGTGGCCTGCGTGAAGCTGCGCTCGCACCGCTCACACCTGCACACACACACACACACACACACACACGGGTCAGGCCGGGTGTAATTGTGGGGTCTCATGACAGACACACAGAAAGCCTGTCAATAATGCATGAGGATGGGCGGCCCCTGGAGACCCCTGTCCAGAACAGGCCCCGGCTCCTCATCAGCGTCACACAACAACAGCAGCTTTCTGAGGTTTATACAAACTCTGAAGCTGATTCCAGCTACGATCAGTCAAGCAGCTCGGCTCGATGAGAGAAGCTCAGGCCATTGATCAGCTAAAGATTCCTGAGCGCTTCTGATGATTGTCTTTGCTCAAATGCTGATGACACGCTTGTGTTGCACTGATTGCTTATTAGACGCTTGATTCGTTACTGAAGCACGACTGCTGTACGTCTGAACAACACAGACATAAGATAACACATCTGTCCAACCACGCTTTCAGCTCCAAATCTGGATCATCTCAACATTATAAAGACTTCAGACGATTCACTGAAAGCACAATGTTTGCTGGAGAAATGGGTCACGTGTAAAGAACACCAATCCATCAAATGCTGTAACTGTTTTGAAGAAACCACATGAGAAAGTACAGCAATATTGTCTTGTAGATTATTGTGAAATATGTCTTGGCGAGATTCACTCAGACATAATCTGTTATGTCTTACATGAACGTTTAGTTAACAATCTGATGTTCAGCGTTATATTAGATGCATGCATTACAGTAGATCTTAATATAGATCTGTCTCGATGTTCATCAAACATCACAAGAAAAGAGTCTTGATCAAACTACTGTTTATTTGCTTCTTTCTTTTTATCTTTAATAACAAAGATAAAATAAAAAAATAGCTATACTGATAATATAGTAAGTATTATTATTATTAATGATTGGTGATTTTGCTTTGGAATCTTCAGAAAACTAGATTTTTGTCTAAATCAGATCTCTCCATCGTCTTCAAACTGCTGTAGCTCAGTCGTTTTTTGTCTGATTCCAACAAGTCTAAATATTTTATTTTGTACTTAATTATAAAGCAGAATGTGAAAATAAATAGAACTCCTTTTTGAAAATACCTCATTTCAACTCATTTTGCCAGCATGGGTTCCATATTCCATATCTAATCTTATACATACATATATGAAGAAAAAAAATATATACAGTATGTAAAAAAAATAATATATAAATTTTTTTAACTAAATGACTAATTAGCTATAAAATATACATTTAAAAATACAAAAATGGAAAATGTATAGAATTAAAATATGACAAATTTTATTTATGAAAACTTATATTTAAAATACATTTTGTAAAAAAAAAAGTGTGTGTGTGTATGTGTGTGTGAAGAGCTTATTTGCAAAAACAGATAACTTTGTTTTAAAAAAATGTCAAAAATCACATTTTTATTGTGTTTTATATATATATATATATATATATATATATATATATATATATATATATGTGTGTGTGTGTGTGTGTGTGTGTGTGTGTGTGTGTGTGTGTGTGTGTAAAAAAATAATATATATATATATAAAAGGTGCTGGTCATATAATTTGAATATTACCAAAAAGTTGATTTATTTCACTAATTCCATTCAAAAAGTTAAACTTGTGTATTATATTAATTCATTACACACAGACTGATATATTTCAAATGTATATTTCTTTTATTTTGATGATTATAACTGACAACTAAGGAAAATTCCAAATTCAGTATCTCAGAAAATTTAGAATATTGTGAAAAGGTTCAATATTGAAGACACCTGGTGCCACACTCTAATCAGATAATTAACTCAGAACACCTGCAAAGCCTTTAAATGGTCTCTCAGACTAGTTCTGTAGGACACACAATCATGGGGAAGACTGCTGACCTGACAGTTGTCCAAAAGACGACCATTGACACCTTGCACAAGGAGGGCAAGACACAAAAGGTGATTGCAAAAGAGGCTGTCTGTTCACAGAGCTCTGTGTCCAAGAACATTAATAGAGAGGAGAAGGGAAGGAAAAGATGTGGTAGAAAAGTGTACAAGCAATAGAGATAACTGCACCCTGGAGAGGATTGTGAAACAAAACCCATTCAAAGATGTGGGGGAGATTCACAAAGAGTGGACTGCAGCTGGAGTCAGTGCTTCAAGAATCACTACACACAGACGTATGCAAGACATGGGTTTCAGCTTCACATTCCTTGTGTCAAGACACTCTTGAACAACAGACAGCGTCAGAAGCGTCTCGCTTCAGAAAGGACTGGACCGCTGCTGAGTGGACCACAGTTATGTTCTCTGATGAAAGTAAATCAGTGTCCCAGAGTCTGGAGGAAGAGAGGAGAGGCACACAATCCACGTTGCTTGAGTCCAGTGTAAAGTTTCCACAGTCAGTGATGGTTTGGGGTCCATGTCATCTGCTGGTGTTGATCCACTGTGTTTTCTGAGGTCAAAGGTCAATGCAGCTGTATACCAGGAAGTTTTAGAGCACTTCATGCTTCCTGCTGCTGACCAACTTTATGGAGATGCAGATTTCATTTTCCAACAGGACTCTCACCTGCACACAGTGTCAAAGCTTCCAGTACCTGGTTTAAGAACCATGGTGTCCCTGTTATTAATTGGCCAGCAGACTCACCTGACCTAAAATCTATGGTGTATTGTGAAGAGGAAGATGTGATGTGTCAGACCCAAGAATGCAGAAGAGCTGAAGGCCACTATCAGAGACACCTGGGCTCTCATAACACCTGAGCAGTGCCACAGACTGATCCACTCCATGCCACGCCGCATTGCTGCAGTCATTCAGACACAAGTATTGAGTGCTGTACATGCTCATACTTTACAGTTGACCAAGATTTTTAAAAATCCTTTCTTTGTATTGGTCTTAAGTTATATTCTAATTTTCTGAGATACTGAATTTGGGATTTTTCTTAGTTGTCAGTTATGATCATCAAAATTAAAAGAAATAAACATTTGAAATATATCAGTCTGTGTGCAATGAATAAGTTTGACTTAAATCAACTTTTTGATGATATTCTAAGTATATGACCAGCACCTGCATGATTAAAAATCGAGAGCTTGAAAGCATGTCCGGTGCTTGTTGGAGAATCTGAAGTGTATGGACTGTACAGTAATGCATATATCGTTGTGAAACAGAGGGTTTTAGGAACGGCTGGTACTCACTGTTACTTACTTGAAAGGCTTCTCCCCGGTGTGTGTGCGGATGTGGTTGTTGAGCGTGGTGGCTCCGGCGAAGGCTCGGCCGCAGTAGCCGCACTTGAAGGGCCGGTCACTGGAGTGTGTGACCACGTGATTGCGGAGCTCGGACGGCTGCGAGAACGACTGCGAGCAGTGACCGCACTGATACGGCCTGAAACACAGAGTGACCCTCATCACCAATAACCCCAGAGCTGCACCGTCTCAGCATCAGATGAGCTGACGATTAAACACACACACACACACACACACTCTCTATAGTCTATATATGAAGAGTTCCAGCTCTGATGTCAGTGTTTCCTGACGAAGCTGAGCGAGGGACTGAAGTTTCTCTGTCTGATGCTGAATATCTTCAGATGATGAATGTGTGCGCTGCTTTAACTACAGCAGCACGAGTGATTAATGTACACTTATTGTTTATTGCTGCAGCGGCCGGAGACATAAATAACCCTCCAGACCTCCACCAGACGCACCTTCAGCTCAGAGCGCAAGCGGATGTCTTACTCGAGAATATTTCTTCTGCTCGATTTGGTAATGAATGACTCGTTAATGAAACGTGTCACCGCTGAGATTGATGTGAGCGAACAAAAACAAGAAAAACACCTGCGCATCAGCAGAACACAGCAGCGCAATGATGCCGTGATTTATCCAGCGCAAATCTACATATAAACTAAACATCAATAAATATGTAGAAGCCAAAGACTATAAAGCATCAGCTCAGATCGTCCCGGATTGCCTCGTTCAGCTAAATTTTATCTGCGCCTCGGGGTCATAAAGTTGAGTATCGACAAAGCCTCACATCGACTTCATCCCGCAAACATTTTTCTTCTGTATGAATATTAGTTTATTGAATAAGTGGCATCTGTTTTCCTCTGCATCACGTCTGGACTGGGGATGTCTTTGTGAAGCGCAGCTGATTTATAGAACTGAACGCAGCACGGAAAATAGAGCTAAGCAAAATATTTCCAATACATGCTCGGCTGTGTTTAATTAGGTTTAGAGATGATGTTACACTCATGTTAAATCAACTCAGGAACCTTCAGACGTGAAGATCTCAGAACGAATCCCATCATGATGCTCAGATTCACCGTGTGAACGGATCTGAATCATCAGAAGTCCAGACGCAAGTCGAAAACACTGAACTCGAACTGAATTATTAGCACTCTGTTGACTTCTATAGAAGCTTTATACTTAAGAACAGGTTTTACAGTTAACTGGAAGTAAAACTGATACTAAAAACTATTTATATATGTTAAGTGCAATATAAAATAAGCATGAATTAGAATAAAAGAAAATATAAAAATATTCATATTTTCAGCTAGTTGAGACTAAAAATTCTAACTTGATGTACTAAAATAACAAAAAAAATAAAACTAAAACTTTAAAATTTAAATAGAAACAGAAAATTAAAAAATGACAAATATTCAAAATATTAATAGAATACTATAACATCTTACTAATAATAAAATAACACTGGTTAGGAAACAAATTTCAAATTAGGAATTGAATTTGTTTAAAAATGAACTTTGCAACATCAGCATTGTTACAGAACTGAATTGAATCTGAAATGAACTGAATTATGACACTTCCGTCTTCTCCAAAGCTGCTTTATGGCTAAGAACAGAGTATTATAATTCTCTAAATCTACAACTCTGTCTATAATTAAAACCATAAAAATTGTTAAAAACACAATTGATTAATTAATTTATGAATAAACACAAAAAACTGTTAAAAATTACAAAAACACAAAAATTACTAAAACTTTGAAAAAACTTAAAATCACAAGGAAAACTAAATTTAAAAATAAAGATAGTTTCAATATATATATAAAAAAACTTTAATAGTACACCAAAGACACAAAATTAACACTAGTTAAGAATCAAATTCGAAACTAAGGATCAAAGAACTGATTTGTTTCAGAATTTATGAGCTTTGCAACATCGACTCTTTGTAGAAACGAATAAACTCTACTGAATTGAGCTGAATTTTGACACTTTCGTCTTCTGTAGAGATGCTTTATAGCTGACAACTGAATTTCCAATTTAGAATCGAATAATTTAATTTATTTTATAATTCATCAATTTTGCAGCATTGAATCTGTTATTGAACTGAATTGAATCAACATTAAACTGAATTGAATTATGACACTTATGTCTTCTGTAAAGCTACTTATAGTTAAGGATCAAGTTTCAAATTAAGAATCTAAGAACTGAATTTTTTTTATAATTAATTTTGTCAAATTTACCTGATTGAACTAAAGTGACACTTGTGTTCAGAAGTGCTGCTTTATAACGGAATTTCAATTCTGAATTAATTTATGAATATTATTTATTGTTTATTAGCTGAATTTTGACACTTTTGACTTCTAAAGAGCTGCTTTATAGCAGACAACTGAATTTCAGTTTTAGAATCGAATAATTTAATTTATGTTATAATTCATCAAATTTGCAGCATTGAATCTGTTATTGAACTGAATTGAATCAACATGAAACTGAATTGAATTATGACACTTATGTCTTCTGTAAAGCTACTTATAGTTAAGGATCAAGTTTCAAATTAAGAATCTAAGAACTGAATTTTTTTTATAATTAATTTTGTCAAATTTACCTGATTGAGCTGAACTATGACACTTGTGTTCAGTAGAGCTGCTTTATAACTGAATTTGAATTCAAATGAGTTTTAAGGCGAGATTTAAAAATGTATAAATGTGTAATAATTTATAATATTGTTGATCTTCGTAAAGCTGCTTCCAATCAGTCTGTATTTACTTTAGATTTAATCATTTAGCAGATGCTTCCATCCAAAGCGACTCACAAATGATGACGACAGAAACAATCCAAACAACACAAGAGCAATAATACGCCTGGTACCTGTCGGGGTTCTGCGTGCACACGTGCATCTGCAGCAGGATCCTCTGCGTGAAGGTCTTGAAGCACTGGCCACACTTCCACAGATGCCAGTCGCTGAAGTCGGAGCTCAGCTGGCTGGTGGACGTGGGGCTGGCCAGCACGCGCTGGTTCTTCCCGCTCATCTGACTCAGGCTGGACTCCACGTGACTCTTGTCCAGCAGAGAGAAGCTCCGAGAGCAGGGCGTCTGAGGGAAGACCATGGAGCGCGGCAGCAGCGAGGAAGACGAGGGTTTGGGACTCTTACTGAAGGGCTGGAGCGAGTCCTGACGAGACATTGCCTCCATGACAGAAGACGGCACGTTCACTGCCACAGAAACAGCAGAAGAACACCCGAGTCAAGCCGAGAAACACTCGGTTACTCCACATTAGACAGATCTGAACCCAAATTCTATTTTATGATTGATGTACAGTATGGTTTGTGAGGGATTTAAGATACAACTATTTGAAAATCTGGAATCTGAAGGAGCAAATAAAAAAATCTACATGTTGAGAAAATCACTCAGATGAAGTTCTTAGCAATGCATATTACTAATCAGAAATTACGTTTTGATATATTTACGGTAGGAGATTTACAAAATATCTTCATGGAACATGATCTTTACTTAATATCCTTAAGATTTTTCTCCTAAAAGAGAAATGTATAATTGTGACTCAAACAATGTATTGTTGTCTATTTCTACAAATATACGTCTGTGACACTGATGACTGCTTCTGTTCTCCGAAAAGTATATATATATATATATATATATATATATATATATATATATATATATATATGCTTTTAAAATGTATAAAATATTTTCCTTAAAATAATATAAATATTTTCCAAAATAAAATATTTCAAAAATAATTTTAATTTATCAAATATTTTTAATATGAACCATAAAAAGCAGTTAGATAGTAACATTTGTTATATTCACTTAGTTGTTTATTTTTGTTGAAGTACTAAAATACCTAATGAAAATGAACTGAAATAAAACTAGTAAATAAAGATATATAAAACATATTTAAAATATATAAATTCATATTTAAATAAATAAATGCATATATATATATATATATATATATATATATATATATTAAACTTTAAAAAATGAAGACAGGAAATAGAATCTAATTCAATTAATCTAATCTAATTCTAAATCAACGATACTATTTGACTATTCTGACCATCTATAAAGAGTCATTGATCATTTATATACACTACTTTACAGGAGGTTTTTTCCCATGTTTTATGAAAAAAACTATTTTCTGCTCACCAAGGCTGCATTTACTTATGAAATATTATTGTGATTTAAAAATAAATGTATCCAATATAATAAGTTTATCTATTCTAACTAAACAGCATCAGAGAATCAGCCATGGAGTCAGATCTCGGCCGATGAATCGACGTCTTCAGACACTTGATGTTCAGAAAGGCTGAACACATTCCACATTCATCATCACACAGCATGCAGTGCACATAAACACTGAATTAGCCGAATGTAAGACGAGACATGTGAGAGCGCTCTGATTCAATAACGCCAGCGCGTTCGATGCAGCATGAAGCATGAAGCTCCAGAAGTCGTCAGCCGCAGACCTGAGATTAGACTGAACGTGGAGAAACACACGGCTCCGCAGGACAGAGCATCTCAGGACGCCGCTGACTGCATTCATTACATCTACATCTGAGCAGATCTGAGACTTCATATCCTCAGACTCACACATCAATCCTGGGCTCCACAGACAAAGCGAAGAGCTCCTCTCTCACAGTATTTCTCCGGTCACATGACACACTGTTCTGTGTAAAGACGACAGTAAGCAGACTGAGCTCATAAAGTCTGTGTGCTGTAAACACTGGACTGTCAGACTCACTCTCTCAGAAACACTGAGCTGAGTTCTTCTGAGTTATCCACTCATTCAAACTAGGGATGCACCATATTCGATTTTTTCCGATATCCGATATCCGATATCCGATATTTTTCTAATTGTTTTGGCCGATAGCCAATGCCGATATATATTTCCCTTTGCTTTAAAACAACACCAAGTCTCTCCTGTTTAGAAATTATAAACACATTATTTTAATTTTTTTATTGATTTGAGCAAAAACTTTTTTGTTAGAAGTAATCAACTTCATTAAAGTAATTTTTTAACATTTGAAGATGCAGACAGATGCAGTTGAAACCTTAAAATTTTATTGGTGGATTTAACATTAATAGATGGTCTAAAGCAAAAGAGTTGTAAAAAAAAAACAATTATAATAAACTGTTAGCGTTCATTATGTTTACGTTTTTATAATTTAATTTTAAAACATTTATTCTCTTACTAAGTGTTTTGAACTGAACTTCACTTAAAGCCTTTATATACAGTATAATGCATTATAAAAGTAGTTTTGATGTATTAATTATGCACGTGATCTCATGAATTATTGTAACCACAGTTTTAATATTTTTCTGCCTTTAGAAAGTATAAAGCATTAAAACACAAGATGCATTTGAACTTTTGTTACAGTTATGCATGAAAAGATCAAATGTATTAAAACGTGCATAATAAAAACCTTTAAGCACTATATAAAGTGTTACCGAACCAGATGGTTTTATCTGTTTTTAAGAAAATGTTACTTGAATCGTGTTGTCGTTACATTTTCGAAACAGTTGCACATTTTAGAAATTGTTATCTTGAATCAGATGCACTTATATGTTGGTGAAACATTTACCAAAACCACCAAAACTGAGCAGAACCAGCGTGAACTTCTTGCAAATAAAAAGCTGAAACTGAAAACTATCCCGGATGAGATCTGTGCATGTATCAGCGACTAAATGTGACAAGACACATCTGAATCTGAATGTCACTGATGCAACAGATGACGAAATCATGGAAAACACACGTATGACTCCTCAGAGATGCATCAGTGTGTGTGTGGTGGGAATAAGTGTGTGTACGGTTCAGACGAGAGCTTCTCTTACAGTTTTCGTCTTGTGCGACGCACTGCAGCGGGATCCCGAAGAAAGACGTGTAGCTGTCGTTGTACCACACCAGCAGCTCTGTTCCTCGAGGGATATCTGCACACGCTCGGTAGAAGATACACGACCTGAAACATTCACACTCAATGCTTAGAAATCACATCACACAATACTATATGTAAATCCACTAAATCATTCATCATCATGCTTGAATTAATCGTCATCCTTGATTTAGTCTCATCCACCACGACATCAAAATAAAACAAGAGCCGAGTCTATAAATCAGAGCATCTCGTAAGAGAGAAAACATCGGCTCGGCTCAACATAAACACTGCAGCGCTCCAGTGAAAGAGTCTGTTTGGGGAGCGATGGGTGGTCCGGACCAACACGTCACCTCCCAAACACCAATCCTGAATCTGTGCAGATCAAAGCCAGCTGACGGCGGAGCACTGCTGTGGTTGTGTGAGAGATGGAGCGGTGCGGGATGCCCCCTGCGCAGGAGATGCCAGATCAGACCTAACTCCATCCAGCAGCGGCCGCTTTGAAGAGGAGTCCAGACAGATATTACAGATCATAACAGAAGATCTGGAGCGCGCTACAACACGGGCTTCATGAAGAAGATCCGCTCAATATTAACCCCCTTCAGTCTGAGCTCTGTGGAACATCATCAGACACTGACTGACACACACGTGTTCAACTAAACAAAGACTTTACCGTCTTTATATACAGCTAGAAATACTACAGACTGAAACCAACAGAAAACTTTTAGCATTTTTTTAAATCGAAAAACAATTATATTTACTGAATTTTTAAACCGTTTTTACTTTATAAAGAGGTTTTGAGAGGTTTAACATACAAAAATCTGCAAGTTCTGTCCACACACTATACAGAAAATATATATTTTATTATTATTTCATTTTAAGATAAAAAAATATATATAGAATAATATTTACAAAAATACAAAAAGACCATTAGATTTTATTTTTTAAATAATAATAATAACAAAATAAAACATTTATTTATTTATTTTATATATATATATATATATATATAAATACTCTGTTATGTTTTTATGTGTGGACACCACTTGCTGATTTTTATAAACAATTTCCTTTCCTGTATCTTCTGTTAATTATCTAATCCTAACGGAACAATACCTGTATTTTTAGAGTTTTGTCAGATCAGTCAGGTGTTGTGTGCTGGTGTGGGTTGGTTTAGTTAAGATAGTTAGTTAGTTAGTTTCTCTACCTGTACTGCACCACCATCATGTTCTGCTCTCCACAGTGTCTGGCGCAGCGGATGTACCTCATCCAGCTCGATTTACTGGGCTCGTTCCCGTCAAGAAAGTGCTGTAAGGTTCCCTCCTGATCGTAAATCTAGAAGAGAGACATCCACAAACACCGTCAGAACTCTCAGTCGTCCTCGTCTTGTGTGCAAGATAACAAACTAAAAGAACCTGCAGTGCTAACGCTGCCTTTAAATGTTCTTAGAATGTTCCAAATGTCAAATGTAACTTTTCTGAAAGTTAGAGGAAACATTGAGGAACTGTTACATTTGATCACTTTATTGGAACGTTACTTTTGAATGTTCTGTAAACGGTTACAATGTTTCAGAGCAACGCTCCACACACACTGTATCAATACTGTCTTTGTGCCAACAGTTTGAGAATGATATTAAGTAACGAAACGCTTCAGGTCAGGACCTACACAGTTTCATCGCCTTGTGACAGATTCAGTGCTGTTTTAAGAGTGTTTGTGGTTTTATTTAGCACTTTTAATTTGCTGCTATTTTATCTTGAACAGGAAACTCCTGTAAAATAGATTTTAGATCTCTGAAGGGCTTTCCTAAAGGTTAATAAATAAATATATTCATATAATGGTAAATAAATAAATAAATAAATAGATAGATACTTTTAGTTTGCATTTAATATTGTAACCTAATTATATTGCTATCCTGATTAAACAGCATTATAAGGGTTTATATCATTTTTAGGACCCGGGCACCAATGGAATTTTACAGAACAAAGCTGAAACGGCTATCTACTGTATGTGTGTTAAATACAGTCATTTCTACCACCATAGCCGTGTTCCCATCATAATAATATCATAACAGTTGAGCTGGATGTCAAAAATAAGCACTTAAAGTCAGACGTACAGACTAAACAAGCCTTAAAATAACACGAAGCAACCATAAAAACCTCCAGTGAAAACAGAGCGAGACGCTCATTCCTCAGATCCGCCGTGTTCTGCGTTCAGATACGGTTAGAGATGCTTTCTCTCACAACACTGACACAAATGAAGCATGAAATAAGTTCAGTGACGAATTACAGCGTGGAACCTGGTTAAACAAGAGCAGAAATCAAATAATTATCCTGGCCGGCGGCCTGCGGCGATGACATCATCACGCTCAGCCAATCACAGCAGACGAGATCAGAAAATATTATTCACCAACATCTGCAGAGGCAGAGATATTTGTGTTTCATAAAAGCATTCAGTCATGCTCAGACTATGTTCTGCCCCAATGTAGAGTCAATCCAAGACACAGAACCGCCGCCATCCTGCGTTACTTCAAATAACATGATCAATCCATAATATAATAATTCATATAATGAGATTTATTTAAAACATGAATATAACTTCAAGTTACAAAAGCTTCAACAAAAATTGTTGTAATTTTTTATTTAGTTTAACTTGATGCATTAAAATGACAAACTAAACTAAAATATAAAAAACAATTATTAAAATTATATAGACATTATATAATATAACACATTTTATGTACCAAAAAAAAACACCGAAAAAAAAAACGTATTAGAAAATGTAATAATAAAGACAAAAAAATAATAAAAATTACTGTAAAAAAAGAAAATATTTAAATAAAAAACTAAATTTCCCCTATTTTCGTTTAGTTTAATTTCATGTACTAAAATACTAAAACTAAACTGAAATAGAACGACTTATATTAGAAAATCTAATAACAATTAACACAAAACACACATTTACTGTTTAATCTGTTTCAAAAATAATACACATTTTCACCTTTTTTCGTTTAGTTTCATTTAATTACCCAAAATAAATAAAACTAAAACTGAAATTAAAAAGAACACTTGTATTAGAAAATCTAATAAAAAAAACACAAGAACAGCTTACTAAAACAAACAAAAAATAACTAATTAACTAAATAACTTATTCAAACTATTGATAAAAACTACAATATTATCTCAATGATACTACAGTATTTAAGATCTTTTAAAGGAATATTCCTCCCAAACAAGCAAATTCTGGTTGACTTTTCCATTCCCATTGACTTCCATAATATGGACGAAACACTATGGAAGTCAATGGGGACCAGAAATGGTTTGGATCCCAAAATTGTTCAGAATATCTTATTTTGTATTTAACAGAAGAAACAAAGGACATGAGAGCGACTAAATGATGACAGAGTGATCTTTTTTTTTTTTTTGGGTGACTGTTCCTTTAAAAGTCATCTTCCTCCTGACTCTTCTCCTGTGAGATGCACTGAGACTCTCGCTGGAGTTTATTTTAACGCAGTAAAACAGCACAGGTACAGTGTTTAGTTCATAAACGTCACATTACTCACTGCATCACGACAGCGCCTCGAACAAGACACGCTTTTACTGCGAGACATGTTTACATCTGATTTATCCCTCATACACATACAGACATACACGAGGATGTCCATTTAACACATTCACTTGGTGCAATTAAATGTGGAATGAATAACGTGTTAAAATGCATTTAATGCAGCGCCCCGTCCAGACCTTTCCATCATTACACACTGACGCAGTTTCTGATGAAGATGATTCAGGACGACTGACTGATAGAATTAAGTTATATTAGAATAAAATTCAAGATATGAGAGCAAAAAATCACATCATATGTATACACTATACCAGTCAAACTTAAAGAAGTCTCTTCTGCTCACTAAGCCTGCATTTATTTGATCCAAAGTACAGCAAATACAGTAAAAATTTGAAATATTTTTACTATTTAAATCATCTGTTTTCTGTGTGAATCTGTGTTAAAGTGTAATGTATTTCTGTGATGCTCCGCTGTATTTTCAGCATCATTCCTCCAGTCTTCAGTGTCACATGATCTTCAGAAATCATGAAAATATGATGATTTACTGCTCAAGAAACATTTCTGATTATTATTATTATTAATATTTTATTTCTTAGAAAGATTCTTCAAGATTCTTAGAAAGATGCAAAGATCAGTATTTGTCTGAAATATACCATTATACTATATATTATATACTATATTATACCAATCAAAGGTTCAATAAACATGAAGTTTATATTGTGTTTTAGACAAAATAATTCAGTTTTGGTCAATTTTGTTAATTTAAATAGTTCCAATCAAGGCACAGCAGAACAGCGGAGCATCTCTGATCAACACACAGCAGTGATTCGTTTCTGAATGAATCAGCTTTTGAACAAATCAAGTGAGTCGATGATTCAGTGACTCTTTCATAAAGACATTCACTTGCTTTTTTTTAATAAACTGCTGTTTGAACAAATCAAGTGAGTCAATGATTCAGTGATTCTTTCACAAAGACAATAACTCGGTTTGTTTCTAAATGAATCAGCCATTTGAACACATCGAGTGATTCATTGATTCAGTGACTCGTTCATAAAGACATTCACTTGCTTTTTTTTAATAAACTGCTGTTTGAACAAATCAAGTGAGTCGATGATTCAGTGACTCTTTCATAAAGACATTCACTTGCTTTTTTTTAATAAACTGCTGTTTGAACAAATCAAGTGAGTCAATGATTCAGTGATTCTTTCACAAAGACAATAAATTGGTTTTTTTCTAAATGAATCAGCCATTTGAACACATCGAGTGATTCATTGATTCAGTGACTCGTTCATAAAGAGTCACTTGATTTGTTTCTGAATGAAATAGCTGTTTGAATGAATCAGTTGAAAGAATGATTCAATGACTCACTCGTTAAGACATTTAGAGTGTCATTTCATATTTCAGTTTTCATTTTTAATATCATTACTTAAAGCTGAGCATTTCTTTATAATGCTACTTTTTTGTGGAACATCTATTCAAATCTTTCCTATTTAACACAATAATTTGTATTTTTTAACCAGACATCAATGGAGAGATGATTTATTCAGCTTTAGATGATAAACGTGTGTGTGTGCTTCTCTAATGAATTAGACCTGGACTATCATTATCTCTGTTGTATATCTCTGTCATTTAAAGAGTTTAATTTGCTCCTAATTGACTGAATAAATGGCTGCCATCAGGTGTTTAACGCGACAGACGTCCATCCATCAGCTGTGAGCGTAATAACACGTCAATAAAAGGTCAGACAGACTTCATCAAACGCTGGATCGGCTGTAATGAGCGCGGCGTGTGATCCGTTTCGCTCATATTAAACTAATAGATGATCTAACAGGGGAAATATGAATCTGTGGAGCTACCACTCGACCGAAGCCAGCCCCTGATTCATTCTCCATTAGCAGTGATTTCTGACACACTCCAGAGAATCATTCAGCCGCGCTCGCACTGCTATTTCAGTTCAGGCTCAAATGTTTGTGTTTTACACATTCCAGCCTTTCATTCTCCGCTCTCTCTCACACACACACACACACACAGCGTTCACTCGAATCTAGAGGAATTTTTACTGTAGAAACTGACGTCACTCTGAAGCAGACATCTCTGTCTCCGCATGCATCACAAACCCAGACTTTCACCTCAGCTTTAAAACATTCAAACAGCTGTCAGTCTTCTCTCTTCTGTACTTTATTCACCCGAACTGGAGCATCTTAGCAGCTTCTCTACCTTTCTCTGAGCGTGTAAGAGGTTTAGCTTTATGCACATCTATGGAAATTTGTTTCTACCAAGGAATAAAAATATTAAAAAGGTGCCTGCAACTTTTTATCTCACATTTCTGACATTTTATCCACAGACATGCATATTTATATCACATTAATCTAAGATTTTTACAATTACAACTCAGATTTCTGGTTTTAAATCATATGATTTGTTTTTTATTTGTCCTTTTAATCTCACAGTTCAGTTTTTCCATCACATCTTTCTTGCAATTATTAGTTTATATTTTGCACTCTGTCTCTCTCTCTCTCTCTCTAAAGCTGCTGACCTTTAGTTAGTGTGTTTGGGCTTTTTCTAATCCACCCCTCTTTGTGTTGGACACATCAGGATGTTCCCGCACACACACACACACACACACACTCACCTCCCATAAGTGTCTTGTGTTTCGCACGGATCCCGACTGCACCTTGTCCAGCGGCAGCGGGACGCCCTGGAAGGGCCCGATCCAGGTGCCCTGTGGGATACGCTGGGACGCACAGATGCCGTATCCCAGACCCGGGACGGTGCTGGTGCACAGACACACCTCACGAGGAAGATCCCTGAGCCAGTCCGGGACGTCTGGAGGAGCAGCGGTCACCGAGGAGCTGCTGGTCCCCACCAGCCTCCGCAGCGAGTGCAGGGGTCCGTGCATGGGGCACTCTCCGTTACGGTTGTCCGCACACATGTCACAGCCTGAGGGACGGCACAGCGAGAGGGACGCTTATTTACCCACACACAGATGGGACCCCGAACGGCCCCCGAGATCCCCTTCACTGAGTCACACACAAACTTTAAATTGTGCTTTTGTCAGCTGATGCATGAAGACATTTCTGCTTCTGTGCTTGAACCCGTGCGTAGGTACAGGCTCAAGAACGAATTTAAACCAAAAAACAGATGCATTTATCAGCTTCTAAATAATTTCACAATAGTAATCACTCAAAACATTTGCTTCTATTTGTGCCTATAAATGACTGACTTTATGCACACACACACACACACACACACACAAAATTGCTATTGACTTTAAATGATGTACCATGAATTACATATTTAGAAAAACAAATTTGTGCACTTGACTTAAAATTATAGATTTGAAATGACATAAAAACAGATTAAATTATTGACTTTATTCACAAAACGTGCATTTCGCCTGAAATTATTGACTTTAAATTATGCACAAAAAAGCTGAAGTTATGCATAAAAATATTCAGTGCATTAGACTTAAAATTACTGACTTTATGCAAAATAATTATGCATTCGATTTTAAATGACTGACTTAAATTATTAAAAAAACTGCACGAAACGAGTAAAAAATGATTGCGTTAAGCATTTAAACACATTCTGAGTGAGATGTTTGTTAAAACGTTTCTTTTTCTATCATTAAAGTGACCTAAATCGCAATGTGCATCGTCTTCTAAACTGACTTTAGTTGCTTTGTAGATGCGCTTTAGTCTCGAATCATGTTTTCTTATGTTGTGCTGTGCATCAGTAGTTTTGCGCATGTGTTGTGTGTAAAGCGCTTTCTAAATGAGCTGCACTGCTCTGAAATATGGGCTGGGGATCGCGCATGTAGATAAAGAAGTGTCGGATCCCCCGGAGACACACATGTCCCGTGTTGGGATGATGAATGTGGCCCGATGGAGCAGATCGATCAGTGATCCGGACTCACTCCACAAAACTATACAGCAATTAATTGTGTGTTGTCCTCTCATCCCTCATGTATCGATGAAGATCTGCTGATCACTCGGACTGGATTTCCCTCACAGCGCGCATTTAATTATCCACAGATCCGAATATAACGGGACAAAACCTAAAGATTCAGAAGATCATTCAGAAGAATTCAAAGCAAAAATGATTTCAATTGTTGCATTGACAATCAATGTACTAATTATCATATATTTGATTTTTAATTAAACATATTCAAGACATCTCCGCCAATTTAAATACTACAGGCCTAGGCTACAAATCTGCTAAAAAGGTTTATTCATTAAACGTTTTAAAATAAAGATGAGATTAAAATGCATTTTCTTCATTGTGAATGTCCTTTTTTGTTTTATTTATATTCATTTTAATTTGAGACAGTTTCCTTGATTTCATTAAACGATTTCAGGATATTCGATTCAACACACACCTGCCTGAGAATAAAATTAATTCGATCACTCTTTAGAATTCAGTAAAATCAGATGCACAACACAATCTTCGGCCCATTACATAAAATACTGAGAAACTGTTCTATAAACATGCACTAAAATAATGTAGACTAAACCAGTGCTGCTTTATCATAAAACTAAATTACTCATTTAAATATATTTTCTAAATCGCAAAAAGACGTAAATTGACTTTTTTCAAAAACGAATCGCCAGAAACAGATTTAGGTTTGCAGCTCAATAAAGCGCTCGTTTTGTCAAATACTTCTTCCTCAAATAATTAGGTTTTCAAAAACCATGTTTCTCTCTTGAGCTGCTTATACCTTTCTTTAAAGTAAAAAAATACAAACATGTATATCCTTCTATATGCTACTGTAGGGTATGTGTTAATGATAATGACAGCTTCTTCAGATGCGCTGCGCTCCTTCAAAACAAGAACGCGATGTTTAAGAAAGTTCCCATGTGACGCTTCTTTTCTCTTGTTTATTTTTATGATTGCGTGTGTGTGTGTGTGTGTGTGTGTGTGTGTTATGGAAGAGCATGAATCTACACACGGTTGTTGAGCTCTCCGTTGTGGTTGTTGATCGGGATGATCTCCATCCGCTGCTGTCCGTACAGATAATAGTCCAGCTCCTCGGAGCTCAGCTTCAGTCGCGAGCCTTTATCATTCTTAAAGTTGGACGACAAACAAAGTTCTTTGGCTTGAGACGATCCCCCGGCGGAGTCGGAGCTCAGCGGGTGTCCGAGCAGCGCGATGTGACCCGCGGGAGACGCGCTGGAGCTGGAGGAGCTGGAGGAGATCAGGCTGGGTCTCTGCGGCACCGGAGGCGGAAGGGAAGCGGCTTTCAGCGCGCTGTTCTGCGGGAAGAGCTGCTGCCAGTGCTGGATGTAGGTCGGGTCCACTTTGAGGAAAGCAGACCCGCTCGGCTCGCCCGGCTTCAGCATGTCCGACTGTAACAGCAGCACAGATGATGGATGATGATGATGATGGTGGTGGACTTTCATGTGCTCTCCAGAAAAGAATCGCTGGTTAACTTAACTAGTCAGGCCGCCGCGCGCGTCTAAACACACTACAACACAGAAGCCGAGGCGCTCCGGTGTCCTGCGCTCGCGACGCATGTTTGTGCGAGTCAAGAGCAAGCGCTCGCGAGTGAAACACACTTACCCTGTCAGAAGAGTCCAGGCTGTGACTCTTGGGCACTCACAACATCTCAGCATTGACCGCGAGCTCTGCTCGAACCCCTATCGGCGCGTGCATGCGCAGCGCGCTCCCGAACGAGCACGCGCCTCTAAGTGATGCTGAGCGCTTGGTTTTAATTTGGCATTACTTTTTTTTAAGTGGCGTGTCATGCATTAGATTAGGTAAGTGCGTGCAGGCATTGTACAAAAGTAAGCACAGCACAAAAAGAAAAAAAGTTGCTGGAATCTTGAATTATTGTCGGAATTTTATATTTGAGTTTGCATGACAATAAATGACTCTATGCGTGATCACGCAATGCACACAAAAAAAGAAAAGAAAAAAAAAGACAGACGTAGAGTTGCTGGAATCGTAAATTATAATCGGAATTTTTCTGTTTGAGTGTGCATGATAATTAATGACTCTATCAATCAGGCATTTGATAATTGTATTAGTCTATTTCCTTAAGTCGCTCGTTGACGCAGCAGATAAGACTGCATAACTAGTTTCCCAGCCTTTCCTTCCAGACGCTTGAGAAAGTTTTGGGAAAGCGCTGTTTCTGAATGTAGGGCATTTTACAGCAGAGGAGGGGAACTGTTTTGACTGGCAACATTCTGACAGGCCCATTCGTCATCCAGAGGTCTCTGCAGATTGATAACGAACCAAAACACAAACATTATCGTCTGAAAATGAATTCTTGTCTACAAATGCATTTCACCCTTAAAGAATGTGAGCAACAACAACTCGCAGATTTAGATTTTTCTTTAGCGATAAAGCTTATGTTGCGATTATCATTAAAATTATAAACACGATTTAATCGCGCTATATTCTACTTTAATTAATTTAATTATTGTTATTATTTAAATATGAACAGTAATGCATGTCGAAGCTACCCTTAAAACCATTTATAGTTGTCACACTTCCAAATAACCCAGCTCTTATGACAGCGTATCGGTGTTTTTATTCATTGATAAATGAGCGGTGAAATAAAGTGCACTCGAGGGGCAGAAGAGATCAATACATTAACTGCCCAAATATATCATTTTCCGTGCCAAAACCCGGATTATTAAAGCTGTGTAAACTTGGGCTTCATCTGTATATTTCCAGCGCGTGAAAAAAGTGTTTAGGTGTGTCTTTCATTAACATGGACTGCTGTTTGACATTCACTTAGACCCTTTGCATTTCTTGTTAATTAATTCTGCTGATGGCTGAAAGACAAATGAACGGCTGTGTTTGACAGGAGTCCGATAAAGAATTCAGCCACCAGCGTCTCTCCTCTTATTATAGTTTTAGGGTCACGGGTTGCTGACTATATAATTCATTAATATAGACGTATATTCAGATGGGAGTTAATGCTCGTCCTGTTGTTGCAACACAGATTTATAATAAATTGGCTGGTGATAACCCACTGCAAAAAAAAGAGAGATTTACAGAAGTGCCTAGAGTGTGTTTTTCATCAGTCTATTAATGATGTAAAAGCGCTTTTGCTGCTTATACCTTAACAAAACTCGTTTTGTGTCGTTTGATAGCGAGAAAAGCAGAGTGAACTCATTCAAACCGCAGATTTCCAGGACACTGCTGCTCGAGGTCGGTTCTTTAAATACTCGAGGTGTCCTGGATTCACTGACCCTTCATAGTGTTTGCGTTTCTGCCAAAATATGTTTTTTTTTTTTTTTTTTTTTTTTTGTGAGATAAAACATGAATAATCCAGTATTGGTCTAAATTCATTCATTCAATTAATACAGTAATTAATCAAATCAAAACAGACTAATTAGCTCTGCATATTTTAATGAGACAGAATTAAGTTATCGTCAGTTTAGCCGCCATATTGAATTGAACGCGGTTAAAGCGCGGATGCGAGGATTCACTCTTGCAATGGCATGCACTCTATAAAAGTGCGAGATTACGTAATTTTTACATTTCAGAGCTGTTTAATGGAGTTTTTGTCTATTTAAAGGCTTTCCAGATAGATATTTTATCAGCTAAACAAACGGTAATCAACAGTGAGGAATCTGTGGAACGCACTTGAGTCTTTCACGGCCTCATTCTAGTTCCGGTCAGAGGTTAAATCTAAACTCTACTCGTGACTGAACTCTAGTCATTATTGAAATATGTCGCTGTCATTCTGTCAAACGAGACAAAGAGGGCGCACTAGATCCTTTAAAAAATTATCCGGTCCCACTTACAATCTATGAAAAAGACGTTTTATAATCACTTAGCTACATTATAATTATTTTATTATTGTTTCCATAAATGTATATAACATGTATGCACACTGTTCTTGCATGCAACAAACATGAGTTTGGTAGTTTAGTTCGATTTAAGGAAAGAGAGTGTTTGTAGGTTGGCTATCCAACAAATAGAGAATGTTTTCAGAAGGTTATGAATTAATATTCTTCCAGTAGCGTTAACAGTATGTTTGTTCAGAGTTATCTGGTTTTTAATAACATTGTCAAAGCAAGGTATATAGATATTTTTCTGATGACACGTTCAGTCTTATTTAGACGTCCTGGAGTCCCTGACCCAGATGGTTGACCACTACACCACATCGCCTCACTTGTGATCCATCAGTGAAGACACGCAGACGCTCAGTGTGGAGCAGATCTGAAGATGCCATCAGCTTCTCGTTCTCCTTCTGTCTCTCTCAATCCAGCTCAGTGACTGCTCTGCTCTCTTTGAGTCTTCAGAACCCCTCTAACACGTCCTGACAGACCTCACGCTGGAGAATCACAATCATACGAGCACACCATCAGTGCAAGTTCATGATGAAACAGTCAATTATATTTACAGAACCCTACCTGAAGTAACCTGAAGAATTATGCATAAAACACCATTTTCTGGCAATTCAGCAGCATTTTTGCAGTGATCTCCTCAGCTGATGCCTTTGTTGAATTCTTTCGCAAGAAAAACAGCGAAAAGGGTGATACATAAAACAAAACATGACACCTAAGAAGCTTTTGATGTATTCATATAAAATTCACATCCCGGCCGATGGTTAGTCCAGCCGTCAGTGCAGAAGTCGTTACGGTGAGCTCTCCAGGGTCAGGTCTTCTGAGATGAGCTTTGGTGCTTTACATGGCAGCTACCAGCGAGTGTAATGAAGCACGCACTTGACCTGATTAAGGGACCCGCGGCCCTCAGATCAGGAAACACTGCAGAGAATAAACCCCATTAGAACAGGGTTTATACGACACCAAATATAAAGATTTCTAGGCCTGCTTACACTCTTACAAATAACAGCGATGCCACAGAAGAAACGCTGTGAGTTCTCCAGAACACTTTCCACTGAACTCTTTCTGAACAGAACTACTCTAATAAATAAAGCTTCTTTACATCCATGGAACCACCAAAGGGTCTTCATAGCAGAAAAGTGTTCTTCACACTGATGAAAAATGGTTCTTTTATTGGAAGGTTCTGAAAGGTGGAACCAAAAATTATTCTTCTATTGCATCACTTAAGAAAATAAAATCTAAAGTACCTTCTTTCCATTATAAAGAATGTTGTTGTTGTTTTTTTGCGATACAAAGGCTCTAATGATGTAAAAGGTTTACATTACATTGAGGAACATTGCTTTAGTTGCTCTTGTTTAAGATTCAGCTGCAGTGAACCAGACCATCAGAACTATTATGTACAAGCCATTGTTATGTTTTACAAATGCTATTAAAATTGTAAACCAAATTGCATTGAAAATCCAGTTTAAAGTAATAGCTGTGCTAGGTAGTAAGCAGGTAGACTTCTATCTAATATTCAGACCAAATGTCCTGTGCCAAAAAAAAAAACAAACATTGAAAACTAGATTTTTCAAAAATAAAAAAATCCATATTTTCAAAAAATATAAACAAAACAAAGATAATCGGAGTGTTTTACGAGAAAACAGTTTTTTTAGGCTTCTTCAAATAACATTTAATTTAATTTATTTAATTTAATTCAGTGTTTAAAAAAACTGTTAAAAAAACAGAAAAAAATTTTTTCTTGTTTATTTACATTGATTTCCTTATCTCTGTACATTTATAAATATTATTCTTTATAAACCAGTGTGTCGTGTTGTACACCGTAGATTAATGTTCATAAGTAGCCTAAATAAATTCCTGAGGCGGTGACGCGCGCGGGAGGCGGAGCGTCATACAGGAAGACGCGCGCGTCACGGAATCCGCCGCTTCTCTTCAGTCAGATCCGCGCGCGCCGATATCTGCAGTTTTTAGGACGCGCCATTGATTTTAAAACGCGGAGAGGACCGCGAGTGACGGACGAGGTGAGACGCGCGTCACTCTCCGCGACGCGTCAGCAATACAATAATCCATCCGCATCTACATGAACCAATCTAGTGTTTTTGTCTTTCAAGCGTTGACAGCGCGC
The DNA here is from genome assembly GCF_003368295.1 of Carassius auratus. Classification (NCBI taxonomy): domain Eukaryota; kingdom Metazoa; phylum Chordata; class Actinopteri; order Cypriniformes; family Cyprinidae; genus Carassius; species Carassius auratus. The sequence continues at coordinate 575,312 of NC_039250.1, forward strand.
GCGTGCGTCTCCTTCAATGCATCTGTTCTGTTCATTCCATCTCGCCTTGACGCGACGCGACGCGACGCATTCCTGGACTAGAAGCACACAGCGATGCCGCGTCATGACCGAATAAGATGATTATGTTAGTCAATAATATAGAGCCTAATTCACTTTTGCATTTTACAAAATTGATCTATTCATTGTTGTTGTTTTTAAAATGCTTAAATTCTTAGATACACTGGCGTTCATAAGTTTGGGATCAGTTAAAAATTGTATGTTTTAAATTAGTGCCTTCTGCTCATCAAAGCTGCATTTATTTGAATAAAAAATACAGAAAAACTTTTAATATTGTGAAATATTATTCTAGTGTAAATCAGCTATTTTCTGTGTGAATCTGTGTTAAAGTGTAATGTATTTCTGTGATGCTCCGCTGTATTTTCAGCATCATTCCTCCAGTCTTCAGTGTCACATGATCTTCAGAAATCATGAAAATATGTGGAAATATATATATATAGTTACCTATCAGGATTCTTTAATGAATAAAAAGAACAGCTTTTATTCAAAATAGAAATATATTCAAACAATATAAGTTAGAAACTGTTTTATCAGTTTAACATCCTTCCTGAATAAAAATATTAATCTCTCCCCCCCCCCAAAAAAGAAGGAAAAATATTTACTTACCCCAAACTTTTGAACAGTAAAGAGTTAGAAAAGAATTTTTACAAAAGAAAGAATTTCCACAAAAATATCGCACAGCAAGTCTGTGTTCAACGTTGATAATAATCAGAAATGTTTCTCGAGCAGTAAATCATCATATTATCATGATTTCTGAAGATCATGTGACAGACTTCTTTAAAATTTGAAACTTGAATCAAGATGCATTTACTGCACAAGTAACATGATTTAAGATATTAAGTCTTGTTTTCTGCAAAAAAGTATCAAAATATCTGCTAATGAGGCTCTGCTTTTTTTCCTACCCCATTGGCAGATACTGTTTTAAGCAAAAACTCACAACATTTTTATAGCCTTTTTAGAAAACAAGACACAATAATTAAGAGAAGGACAACTGCAGGTGTTTCTGACATCACCGTCGGAGGACACAAGGTTAGTAGGATCCTGACCGCTGTGTTCGGAGAGGTCATTTATCTGACCGTACAGAACACTCACATCCTCCTCCTGCAGACACACATCCATCATATCATCCATATATATTTATATAAAAGAAGGTATTTACATTAAATAAACTATAATAATATAAATAAATATAAAATAACTTATATTTTTATATCCAAGCATTTCTCAGCACTAACATTTCTCATGTTTAGTTTAACTTTTAAGTACTAAAACATAAAAAAGACGTATTTTAAAAAAAAAAAAAGACGGAAACACAACATTTCTAAAACTTTAAATTAAAAAAATCTTATTTTCATTTAGATTAACTTGAAGTACTAAAATAAATCAAACTATATATATTGTTATACTGAAAGGGTAAATTATGGTCTTTATTTTTTACTTAAAAAAATTAAATTAAACAGCACACATTCTAAATTTAAAGTTTACATTTTAAAATTTAAAGCCGTATTTATTTATTTTTTATTTGATGCTTAAACTCATTCTTGTCTTTGACCCATAGACAGTGACTTACACCAACAAAACTGATTTTTAAGGGTTAAAGTACACTGTAAAAAAAAAAACATGAAAAAAAACGAGCAAATGCATGGCAGCACAGGGTGCCAAACGTTTGCCATTAATGAAAATAACGGTAAAACCTCATGAACTGAAGTAACATGCTTACACAGCAACAGGAAAAAAGAACATTGACCATACAGTACTATAAAATGTTTAAAACGTAATCTGAAATAACATATTTTGTCTGTATAATTGCAAATACATGCATAGACCATTAAATGGCATTATTTGACTGTAAGTTCACGTAACATGTTTAAACCCTTATTTAATAAAACATGTTTTAACTGTAAATGTAAAAACTTGGTGTAGCAGTTGTTTAACTAAACATGATTTGAATGTAGATATAAATGACATGTTGACAACATTACTTTATAAAGCATGTTTTGACTGTAAACTGAAATCATGTTTTGATCATTATTTAACAGTTTGACTGTAAATTGAAATAACATGTGTTGACCGTTATTTGAAAAAATTAACTGTGATGGACCATAATTTTGAAAGGGATGTACAGCATTTTGATTTTGATTATGGCTCACAGATAATTGTATATGTAGTTCATGAAATGTATGTTATATGTCACAAAAAGTAATTAGAGAAAATAATTTGTATTTTTCCCTCTTTATTTTCTTCTGTTACAGTAGTTTCCATTGTAAATAACAACAATATTAAAAACTTTAAACAGTGCTACAGTACCATCATCTGAACATCGCTTATATGCTTAAAATACAACATTGACAATTCAAATTAATTTCATCATTGCATCTTCCACAAACTACACTTCGAACAGAAAAATGGTCTCCAACTCAATCTCCATGTTGATGCCTTTAAAAAATAAGAGAGAAAATGGTTATATATCATACATCACATATCTATATTCATTATGTCTGATCATGTTACTCTTTTTATATGTTCTTGAGTTTCGTACATAAAAAAAAAATATTGTTTTTTTACTTCAAAAATTTTTTTGTTCATTAAATATGTAATGCACTTACAAATTTTATGATGGTCCATGACACCTTACTTCTTCAGACAGTTTAGTGATGTGACCTCACCCACTGACAAGGCCAAGGGTGCACTGCAACAGAAGAAACAACGTAAATACAGTAACACTTGTTGATTACAATTTTATATTTAATATTACATGCCAGCATATTTACCCAGTATGATGACCTCACAATGTCACAGGAAATTTCCCCTTTTGCTTTCTATGGTAGACAATTTTTTTGTGTGCGTTTCTGCACTGTTTTGACCTTTTTTGTTAAGTCCCGCCTTACGCACGCCATTGGTCAAACTGCTTCTCAATCATTGGCCTCGGCCCCAACGGCATCAGCCAAGAGACAAAGCAGCAGCCTGTTAACTGCAGGTGGCACATCATGGCTCCAAAACAGCGTACAAATACCTCAAGGAAAAAATCTCTGTTTTTGTTTTGGTCGGGGAAACGTGCTCATTGACATGGCAAATAAGCTAAAACACGGAGGGGAGTTGGGTTCGCTGGAATATTTACAGGCGTCAGTTTGTTTTCAAAAATCGTAAGTGACTTTGTTAAGTAGCTTTGTGAGTAAACGTGACCGTTTAGGCAACATATTCTGCTGTATGCATGCAATATATTACAGAATGTCAATAAAACAATCATGGACCTCGATGTCGAGTGGTGAAGGGTAAGTGTTAAAAAAAATCTGTTGACGTATCATCCAACGTAATTTAAAAGTTAATTGGCAACAGGTGAATACAATTACAATGGCTAATCACATACGTTTTGAAATCTTATTCTTAATGTTTGACGCAAGTTGCATTAAAAAGTATAAAGGTGTTTCAGAATTGTGTTGTTGTTTTAGAACGTTGCTTTCACAATCATTTAAGAACACTCATATGCATGGACAACGGATTTCATTTTATGAGGTGTGTTACCTTTAACCATATGGATGATTATGTATTTGTGCAAATTTTGTGATTGCTCTCTGAAGACAGTTAAGGGATATGTTAATCATCAAATCGTACACCGACATGAAGCAAATGCTCAGTTTCCATGTTGCTTCCCAGAATGCAAATTTAAATTCTCAAAATACAATGCTCTCAAAGCTCATGTTTATCGCCATCACAAAAGACCACATACTCATTTTGATGATTCGACGGGCACGTTTGTTTGCAACAATACAGACTGTCAACAACAATTTACAGACATGAACAATGTCCTTTCTCATCTCAGGTCACATTTAGCCAAGGGAGAGGTGGTGTGTTGTCCTTTTGAAAAATGTGACAAAAATTTCAGTTTAAGATCAAGTTTCACTGCCCATGTTTCACGAAAGCACAGGACTTCTACATTTGCACAAGTACGGATTATGGATACTTTATCTGAGCAACCTTCTTCAGCATTTTTTGATGTTACTGAGGAGGAGGTTGATGAAAGTGAATTCACTGACTCCCTGACGAAATGTAACGCAAAGTCATTGTACATGAAAAATCTCTGCCTGTTTTATATGCAGCTACAAGCAAAATACCTGGTGCCATCGTCAACCATTCAGATGATAGTGGAGCAATATCAGAAAGGAATTTCTCAGAGAAAAATTGCAAAGAGTTTGAAGTTATCATCATCTGCAGTGCATAATATCATTCAGAGAATCTGGAACAATCACTGTGCGTAAGAGTCAAGGCCAGAAAACCATCTTCGGGCCCTTAGATGGCACTGCATCACGTACAGGAATGCTTCTGTAATGGAAATCACAACATGGGCTCAGGAATACTTCCAGAAAACATTGTCTGTGAACACAATCCACCATGCCATTCGCCGTTGCCGGCTAAAACTCTATAGGTCAAAAAAGAAGCCATATCTAAACATGATTCAGAAGCGCAGGCATTTTCTCTGGGCCAAGGCTCATTTAAAATGACAATGCCAGACCACATACTGCATCAATTACAACATCATGGCTGCGTAGAAGGATCCGGGTACTGAAATGGCCAGCCTGCAGTCCAGATCTTTCACCCTTAGAAAACATTTGGCACATCGTAAAGAGGAAGATGCGACAAAGAAGACCTAAGACAGTTGAGCAACTAGAAGCCTGTATTAGACAAGAATGGGACAACATTCCTATTCCTAAACTTGAGCAACTTGTCTCCTCAGTCCCCAGACGTTTGCAGACTGTTATAAAAAGAAGAGGGGATGACACACAGTGGTAAACATGGCCTTGTCCCAACTTTTTTGGAATGTGTAGCTCTCATGAAATCTAAAATGAGCCAATATTTGGCATGACATTTCAAAATGTCTCACTTTCAACATTTGATGTTATCTATATTCTATTGTAAATAAAATAGAAGTTTATGAGATTTGTAAATTATTCCATTCCTTTTTTACTCACAATTTCTACAGTGTCCCAACTTTTTTGGAATCGGGTTTGTATAGGTGTAGGTGTATATGTATACAAATCTGCAGATTTATTGTACACTAGTCAACATTTGAAGAGTTTTGGGTATTGGTTTTAAGACAACTATTATGAAAGGTTTTGATCCTCTTAAAATTTTGACTAGTGTAGTTTGATGGTACAAATCAAACTGTGATGGCACGGGGCCTCAAAACATTGATTTTGGAAATTGCATACATTGTGATCCATACATGTGCCACTGTGGTGATTACCTGGTGCATGAATGGCCAAAACGTCTCCAGTTGAGTCCGCAGCTTATGCCAGCGGAGAGTGAAGACTGTTGTGCATTGTTCAGAGCAACTACAGGGCCACAGTGCAGCAAATCACCAGCAACACGTTACATGTGCCCATTTCATGCTAGTGATTTGTTGCATTGTGGTCCTGTGGTCCCTGTGAAAAATGCACAACCGTCTCCCCTCTGACAATAATGCACTGCGGACATAAAACAAGTCTGTGCACCACTTTAAATGCATACTATATATAGTGGCACATGAACAACCCACAAAGCCCCATGCCATCTCTGTTTGTCCGTTATTAAACTTCAATAAATCTGCAGCTTGGGAATAGGCAATTTTGCCAAAAAATTACAGCTGCATGAAAAGTGTTCATCCTGTAACCTGTGGACATTGGCTTATCTTCTAGGTGACAGTAGCTGTGAAACTTCGTTTTATGACCATGACTGGCATTATAGTTTTGATGTTCCATGACAAAAAATGCCAGCAAGTTTTATGGGAAAGTTGCAAAATGGCGGAAGGCCAAGTTGCTCTGAGAGAAGAAAGTTGGTCCGCATTGTTGCTTCTGAGATCCTGGAAGTCAGCAAATGTCCAGCAAAAAAACATGTATCAGAAATAGCCCGACAAATGGTGATTGCATACCCAAAGTCTTTCAGAGATGAGATTAATTCCCAGGTTGTAGGAAGTGGATATGATTCTCTCCTCAAACAACTGGTGTGTAGAATTGACAATTTGAAAAGAGCAAAAGCTATTAGTATACCACTTTGTGGTACTCTAGAAGTATCAACAAAGAAACAAAAATTGTTATATGGTTGTATAAATTCTGATCCACAACTGCTAGTTGGAGAAACATCTGAATTGCAGCAGGAAAAGAAAGAGAAGTTGGTAGTAATGTTTCAAAATAATGAAAGTGATGTAAAGACAATCTATGACTTAATGACTTCTACATACACCCCTCAAAGAAACAGCATCCAATCTGGAAAGGAAACCAAAGATTTACTTGATGAGTGGCCATATCTTTTTCAGCCAGCAGGAATGAAAGCACACTTTAAAGAGCTCACTGGCATTGACATAAACAACAGCTTTGAAGAATCTGCTTCCAGTAAGTTCAGAAGAATATTGGACTACTTTCAATTTCAGTGCACAGAAAGATGTTGCTGCTAACCCATTTCAAAAATGACCAAGACCACTTTCTTGTGATGGTAGAAGACACCTCTGTTCCAAGTGATATATGCTCAGAACAGCTTCCAGCAACACCATGTATAGTAGTGTGTGGTGGGTATTATTTACTATGATCTTGCAACACAATAATTCCTGGTTTTGGGTGATCAGAACTCACATTCTGTTAAATATTATGTCTTACTGATTTTGTGTTTTTTCAAAGGAGAGAACCCACTGACAGCCAGTGTGTACATGGTAGCAGTAGACCAGATGATTGTAAATGACCATCTCTTGAGTTTTACAGAAGCCCTGTATCTGATGTTCTCTCTTTACTATATATTGAACATCAGTTACCCTGTAGAACTGGGAGCCACACTAGAATTCTTGCAAAGGTATTTCATAGACTGCATTCCTTTGGTTAAGAAGCATACAACAATTATTTAAGGATATTGTTTGTGTTGTGTTTTAAAGGTGCATCTTTAGGATAAATCCTCATAAAGGTACCAAGGTGGAAAAGAGAGAGAAAAAGAGAGCGTACTCTGTCAACCCCAGAGTATTGAGTCTGACATCAAAAATTGCTGCATTTGATTGGGGAGAGTAACAGGTATAGAAGCTCTGTTGTCTTGTATAGTAGTGGTAGACTTCATCTTCTGTGTTTATCATTCATCGATGATGAAGTGGACCAAAGGACAATCATTTTTAGAATTAACTCCAATAAATGTGATGTAATTGTCTGTGGCCAAAACTGAGAGTATTTGGTTAAGGCTTGTTGCTGTCTCTGCTCTTCTTTTGGTTTGGGTTTTAATTGTAACTGTTTGTGTCCCCACAGATGTGGTCTTTCAGAAGATTGACATTTCGCTGAAGAACAGGACAGACCGACTTTTTGTACTTCAGTGCAGCGCTTTGTTGCTTAAATCATTTTTATTACCTTGTGACGTGATTAGGATTTAGTTTATATTTATTTATTTGATTGGGACAGTGCATGTTAATGAACAAACATGGAATACATGCATGTAAACATGCTGGATTGTAGCCAAAGGCTAATTTCCATCCGTAGTCCCACGGCTAAAATCACACGGGTCACAAAACATTACATAATAAAATTTACATCTACAGTTAGTACATCGTTTATCAATAAATTAGCTAAAGCCCCGTATACAATATTCACCTAATACTTGAAAATTCATTCAACTTCAAAATTATCAGAATCCAGGCCCAGTGTTTTTGTTTCTTTTAAACTGAACACATTTGTGTTCTGAAACATGCTTTATCCATTTTCTCCATGTGACATGTTCAGGATTATCAGAATTAATGTCGATTTTTTTTTTTTTTTAATTGAACAAATTTGTTTTCTAAAACATGACTTTTGCTGGGAAGTGTTTTTCCATTGTTTGATCTTGAAGGTTTGCTATATAATAAAAAGCTGAAGTTGTTTACAGCAATACTCTGGCTACCATAATTTATTGTATAACATTTTACAAAAATTTGTGTTTCAAGAGTATTTTTAATTAGTTTTTAGCATTACTTCTGTCACACAGTATACAAAGATGTCCCTCTACATTTGGTTTAAATAAATAAATTCACTAGAAAAAGATTATGGCATGAAAACATGTAAGCCCAGATTTGCTAACTATTTGTGGCAGTGCACACTTTCTGAATGTGTCAGGGTTTTCAGAAGACATGATAGAAAGGCATATACAGTGATTATTGCATCTTTATTGGATATGCATTTGTAGGAAATTTCCTTTATGAAAGCGTCCCTTAACCCTTTTTGTGCCTGACCTGCCAGTAATGGTTGCTAATTGCACTTATTTTTTATTTGGTCATTATGGAAGGGAGCTGCTGCAATTCTGTTCTTGCACATTGATAGTTTACTCGTAGAAAACATTCAAATTCATCCTGAAGTTAGTTGTATTTTCTCTGCCAAAAACAATATTAGCACATTTTAAGTTAAGATGCTTGCTATTTACCTTTAATGTGATAAAACTGAAAATCTGTCTTGTACTCTCAGGTTGTATAACTTTCTTTGTGGTTAGCAGAACAAATTATTTTATTTTGACTAATGTACACCGAGGAAGTTTAAGAACCACTGGCTTATAGATTTGGCTTTTTTGTGATTAAAACAAAGCCATTTATTTGCAATGAAAATTTAGAAAATGTTTGAAAAGTGGAAATAAAGTGCTTTATTAAGAGAAGAGTGTTTATTAAAAATAAAGTATTTATTGGGTAGGCTTAGGGGTCGGTGTATAAGAGCTTTTATTCTCACAACAATGTAGCATCCATTTAACAATTTTAATAAATATAATCATTTGCACTCTGATAATTATTGGATCCTGTTAATCTACAAAAATAGTAAGGTGCAACTATCTGCCGATATAGATAGCATCTAATTAGTATTTACACTTACTGCAAATTTGATAATTCTATTTATTAAATGAAAATTATTTACACCTAATGTAAATAGCATTACGTAAAAATTAATTGGGTTGTAGCTCGTTGTCTAGGTGACTGTGATTTTAAATAGGTGTCATTTGTGTTTTAACGTTTAGCTCAAGAATAGGGAAGTTCGAATAGCCTATGTGAATATTACCAACTTCACTAAACTCCTTCTTGAGTTAAGAACTGACCACATTTCTTTATATTTGAGTCCAAGTTCAAACACTATGAAACGCTCCATTAACGTATACGGAGCTCTGAAACACTGCCAGCGGGACATTAAACAGGAAGGGTCTGTCCGAGCTCAAAACAGGTTTTACGTGGGAACGCTAAGTTTCTCGGGTGAAGGCAAAAGATTTGCAAAAAAATTTCCACCACCACGTCCCTTTGAGGGCTCCGTAGTAAATATCATCTACTGCTGGTTACTTCGGATTTTGATATGGAAATCATGACAATTAGCTTACCTTAACAAGGAATGATTTTCCTAAAGTGGTGTAACAAGTGGGTTGGACAGGAGTGTGTGTTTGGATGAGGATACCAATAAGTGAAACGCATACTCGAAATGTGACCTCTTTAACCCATCTCAGTGAGGGGTGAGCACACACACCCCCGGAGCAGTGCAGGGAGCAATTAGGATAAGTCGCAACACGCTGGCCGTGAGACTCGAACCGGCAACTCTTTGGTTACAAGCCCGACTCTCTAACCACTAAGCTACAACTGACCCCACAGTAATAAAATTCTCTAACAGCCACATTAGAAAACTGATGCCTTTCACCATTAACCACAGCGGCAAAAAAACAACAGGTTTTATAAACAACACAGTCCAGCGCCAGATCGCTTCTTTAACAAACGAACGATATGTATGATATGCATAACAACAATAGTAGACAATAGTAGGCTAAACGCGGACTATAAATCAAGGAAACAACATCACCAATAAAGTTTAGAAAAGATGCGCAATTTAACCTAATGTCTTCAGTGGCACAGGCACTAGTGTGGAAGCCTCGTTTATTTGATGCTTGTTTCAAAGTCCTTGGTTCGAAACTGTAGTTTATACCTTTTGGTATCACAAATCACATCGAAAAGGCATTTATTTTCAACAAAAATGAAGTAGAAATAAAGTGTCTAACGAGTGTTTAATAAAACACTTTATACTATTATTGCATCCTGTTAATGTACACAATTACTGAGATGCAAACAGTATCTGCCAAAATATAGAATATCTAATTACTATTTACACTTATTGCAAACTTTCGCGACATTTACATGGTGTAAATAGAATATATAGCTATTTGTTTTTAGTGTAAATCACAACTGTTGCTTTTTGCACTTAGTGCATAGTCACTGCCTAATTCAACTGGAAAAATGTAGGCTATATTTGGTGTTAATGTATGCATTTTTAGTGGAATTTCACCGTTCTGATGAAAATGAGAAATGACTGTGAAATTCTACTGGTTTTCTCTGTAAAACTAAATTTTTTTTCAACTCTGACCAAAAAATATACAGGAATGTTTTTTTAAGGACATGTCAGGATAACAATAGACAACAACTACTGTTATTTAAAGGAAAATGTAATTTTTTTGCAGTAACAAATTTAAATAGTTAAAAAACAGGGAAAATGTACATTAGATGTAAAAGTTAGCATTTTTATGGAATTTCACAGTTCTGGTCAAAATGTCATAATACTGTTAAATTCTACCGTTTTTTTCTGTAAAAATACATTTATTTTTTACAGTGTAGAAGGTTACCACTTTTTTACAATGAACAGGAAAAAATATTAATGTTGCAACTTGCAGGAGTTTTTAAATAATGAAATGAATACAATTTCAGCTTTAAAGCCGCTCTAAAAATGCAAAAGTGTCCATTTGGTTTCAGTGTTGATTAAAATTGTAGTTCAGCAGTTGATTTAACAATGAAGTGACTAAATATGAATGCAATGTAAATAGATGTTTATTTGTACTTTAAGAGATTTATTTGTATCAAAGCATGTCATATTTAATGCCACGATTTCAAGAATGTAAGGCTTTTTGCTCTGATTTCAGACGTCGCTGTTTCAGTTGAACCCGATGTTTTACTCGGACAGTGTGCGGTTAAATAAAGCACACCCTCACAGATCTCGAGACGTCTCCACTGTGAGCTCTTATAACATCTTCAACCAACAAGTGCAGCTCTGAAGAGCTCGGGGAGCTATTTCAGCCGCTTTGGAAAACAGCAGCGAATCGATGGAGCAGGCGTCTGGAGCTGGAAGTGTGTCCGGCGCGGAGGTGAGCGGAGATGACAGGCTTCATTATCCGCAGAGCTGGAGTCCCTCAGGAGCGCTCCTGCTGCATGATGGGACAGTTTGCTGGAAAGGTCAAGAGCAGACAAATCAGCCGGGCAGAAAGCATCTTAAACTGTCCCTGATAGAGGCCGAGCTCAGAAACTGCTTCTGTTTCACACTGCTCCGTTTCTATTAGATCAGCTCTGACGAACCAACACAAAACACTAGGACTATATTCATCAGAGTTATCAAATACATCCTCCTCTAACGTTTAAAAGTGTTTTTTATGATATTGTCAGCGTTGCACATTGATTCCAGAGTGTCTCCGCTGACAAGCGAATCATTTACAGATCTCCTCTCAGTTTCTGCCGTATCGACGTCCCTGTAATGACACGTCTAACCCGGTGTAACTCTGACAATTATTACCCAGAGTCCTGCAGGTCTGGACAATTAGAGCTGGAGTCATCACGCGGACGGATCTGACGGATCGGATCAGACGTCTGTGCAGCTCTTCTGCTGTTAACTCACACTTACTGACAGACTCACATTTATACCATTTATAAGTCTCTTCAGCTCAGCTGAGCAAAGCTGCTTTTGTTTTATAAAAAATGCAGGTAAATTGTGAAAATATTATTGGAATTTAAATCAGCTGTTTTCTGTGTGAATCTCTGTTAAGATGTAATTTATTTCTGTGATGCTCCGCTGTATTTTCAGCATCATTCCTCCAGTCTTCAGTGTCACATGATCATCATATTTTCATGATTTCTGAAGATCATGTGACGCTGAAGACTGGAGGAATGATGCTGAAAATACAGCGGAGCATCACAGAAATAAATTACACTTTAACACAGATTCACACAGAAAACAGTTGCTTTAAATACTAATAATATTTCATATTTTTACTGTATTTACTGTATATTTGATCAAATAAATACAGCCTTAATAACCAGAAGAAATTTCTAAATAAATGCACATAAAACATCGTTTCGTTTGATCTAAACATTATTCACGCTGGACAAATCGAAACTACTGTGGAATAAAAAGCCCAATTCAGCGAGCCCGAAGCAATCCGGTCTAAAAATGTGTCTGCGGCGGCAGAAATCGATAGAAGCATCTCTTTGCTCGGAGAAGACACCTGCTGGACAGCATTGATCCTCCCTTCAAGCCTCTCAGCGGCTTCCCGCTACGCGTCACCAATTGTCTGCCTTTTTCTCTTTTGCCCGTTAAACCACGGTCACAAATTTACAAAAGGGACTTGTTCTTCCCGACCCCGGTGAGGTACCATCACTCAGTGGAAAAACATTGTGAAAATATCAAAGGGAAGCGCGGAGCCACATAAACACAGTAATGATTTCCCCAGAGTTTCTGCCAAGAGCCGGTGTCACCCCAAAGCAGAGTAAATGGTGACATATCCTCACTCAGGATCTGGGAAATCGAACCCTGACATTCTTTTTAGGGCCCGAGACTCTTCATCAGCCAATTACCGCGGTAAGCAGAGAGCGCTTCTCCCAGCGCAGACTACGACTGCGTTCACCGCCAAAACATCCTCGACAGAGCAGCTCGGGCCCTGAGGAACTATTTATATATGAACTCCAGCCGCTTCAGATCAAACACCCTCCACTCATGGACGGCACACGGATGAAGACAAAGAAAGAGAGAGCGAGCGGTGAATGCAGTAGCCATCGGTCATGTATATATAAAGTTATCACATCATTTACTTGCCCTCAAGTTGTTCTGAACCGCTCTGAAAGGAGATATTTTGAAGAATGCTGGTCCCCACACAGCTGCCGGAAGACAGATATTTAAACATTTAAACTGTTTTTGACCAAAGTAGTTCCAAACAGAGTCTCAGCTGAACATTTGCATCTCTGATCAACACTGCAGTTTTGAATGAATTGGTTGAGTCAATGATTCAACGACTTATTCATAAAGAGAGCCACCTGCTTCATTCCTCAAATCATTTCAATTAATGAAGCGATGACTCATTAAAGACAAACTTGTTGCCACCTACTGGTACACACACACACACACACACGCACGCACACACACACTCACACACATGCAGCTATGAAAAAAATGAAAGTCCACTTACGATTTATATTTATATGTTTAAGTAATACTGTAAACTACTGATGATACTTCTACCCATTTTTAAATATAAATGTTATTTAGAAAATAATAATAAAATAATACTGTTTTCAAATGTTTGCATCCACTTTTAGACAATGTTTTACCTTCAGAAGAGTTAATCAAATCATAAATCTTATATCACTGTTTATTCGATCTGATTTCATTTTACTGGTTACAGCTCTATTATTATTCCTAATGCACTTTTACTCAATAAATTAAAAGAAAGGGAACACATTCATTTAAAAAGGTTAAAAAAGTGGCCTTTGTAAAGGAAATCGACTTAAATATGGAAATGTTCTGGCAACCCTAGTAAAGAAAAGCTTTATATTTAAAATACATTCATTTCATACTAAGTATAGTTCAAATCAAATAGCTGAAGACTTACTGATGCACAATTATAATTAAACTTTTCTTGCACAATGCACTTTTCTTAATAATAAGTTTAAAATGTGTCTTAATGTCACTTTAGATGAGGATTGTATGATGTTTGAATAATATTGGACTTTAAATGTAATATATTTCAAGTGTACCTGAAACAATAGTTCCACTAGCACAATCAGATAAACTTGAGTATGTCTTTAGTTGGACTTCGACACAATTAAAATTAATGACAATTATTTGTTTCAAAATAAGCAGACTAGCAGTTTAGTATACTAAAAGTACAATTGCAGCATATTTTTATTAAATGCATAAATATGAAAATGTTTATTAGCATACTAGGCATGTATTTGAAATACATTTAAATATATTTATTTTCTGTCACTGCTTATTTTTCAGATTTGCATAATGCAGTGTTTTTGGTGTAACAAGAAAGGCCACCCTATGCTTGAAAGACGCTTCCAGTTGACAAAAAGCCCTTAAATAGTCTAAAACGCCACTGACAGAGTTCAGTCGTGCAGGATAGATGAAAGCAGTTAGGCCGCTCATCAGGACAATGTTAAATCATTAAGATAAAGTGTTCACGCCGGAGCTGTTGTGGTAAATTTATGCATAGGGCCACATTCATCACAGCCTCAGAAGCCAGAAAAGAAAGTGTTGCTTAATAAATCAGCCGGTTGAGGCCGGACGGAGAATCTCCTGAAGAAGCAGATGTTTGAATATTCCCAGCACAACTAATCATGCTGTAAAACCACGCCGGGGGTCTGATAAAACTCTATTCCTACTCGAAAAAAAAATACTGTACGTATCCTACTATAACGCTTGCCAGGTTGCAAGAAAATTGTCCATATTCACCACTGTTATTAGATATATAAAATAAAATGCTTGGTGATTGGACGTCATCTGTATATTTTGGAGTGGGGGAGGGGGGATACATATTTTGGCATATTCTGATAAAACAAGTATACTGCAATTTTGTGTATTCAAATGAAATGCATTATTACATGATTTTGAAAATAATTCACAGTGTAAGAGGACGTTCTTCCACGCTTTCCATGTCCTTTTTAATTATAGATTATAATAAAAAGGACATGCAGTCCGCCAAAATATATACCCCCTTGAATACTTCACATCATGTAATTACATGTTTGTGTCTTGTGTTCTAGTATAAATATCTAAACATTCTTGAATCAAGATATGTCTGTTTGTTTTAAGCAGAAACTAACATAATGTTGATGATTATAATTTTTCTATACCATAACAAAACTTAACTTTCGATTAGTAATATGCATTGCTAAGAACTTCATCTGAACAACTTTAAAGATGATTTTCTCAATATTTAGATGTTTTCGCTCCCTCAGATTCCAGATTTTCTAATACTGTCCTCCAAACAAACCACACATCAGTGATGAGATTATATATTCTGCTTTCAGATGTTGCATAAATCTCAATTTCCCAAAATCCTTATAACAGGTTTTTGTGCTCCGGGTCACATTCAGACAAAACGGTTCTTCTATGGCATCTTTAATGTTTAAGAGTGTACACTTTTTATCTTTTTATCAGGAGTATGTATGGCATGACACTGTAAAGCAGAGGTGCTGCTCTGGAGAAGTTAGGTGTGAGGCAAATGAAAACAGATTGCCGTGTCCGAGGATCTGATGCTCTCTGGAAGCCCTCGATACGGCAGTTTCACAGCCGGCCGCTCTGTATTTGTCTGGCTAATGTGAGCGCTCCTCTCTCGGATGTGTGGAAGGGCTCGTTCTGGGCTCCCTCTGAAACTAATTATCGCTGAGGGCCGGGGCTCGGGGAGACGGTGACGCTCAGACGTGTGATTCGAGGAGCAGACACCTTAAACAATGGATGCTTCGCTACAGTTAACCTGATCGCGCATCAGCGCTTCATTATCGCCTGATGATTTCCATTTGGTCACTGAGACGCATGAAACGCCACTCAGCTTCGTCAGAGGTGTCCCACACGATGCATCCAATACATTCACTGCTCATATCATATAAAGCAACAGCTTAACACACACACGGCAGAAAACTATTCTTACTCAGTGTTTGTGTCTAGTGTTCTGGTATTAATATCTCAACATTCTTGAATCAAGATGCATTTACTGTACAGGTTAGTTAGTTTTTCCTTGAAACAAGTAAAATATCTGTCGTCTGAGTATTTTTTAATCCAGTAAAATCTCTTTCAGTGTAACTGTATGAATGCTTCTGGTGTCAAATCTCTCCTGATTGTGATCAAGTAAAGGTCAGAATAAGGTCAGTAATATCTCCAGATGAACTCTCACTGGACTGAAGCAGCTCAGCTTTACTTGATTCTCCATCAATCATGTTTTAGAGTCTCAAATCTGATCCTCAGGATCTTTACTTTCACTGTTCCTCAGCGGAGGAATGATCTTCACAAGCCTCCAGGACATCTCACATCTTCTGAGGAGCCTTGATTTCTTCATATGTGTGGATCATTTACATCTCATCTCATCACTGGAGATACTCTTTATTTCCAGGAAGTCTTTGGGACAGACTGGTGGCGGATCAATAGCAGCTGAATGCCATCTGCTTGGGGCAGCAGAACTCCAGCGCCGGCCGTCCCATGCATCTTCTGCTATTGAAAGGTTATTTTTATGCGAGTAAACAATTCATCCTCTGGTCTCGGTGCGTTCTGCTCATTTACCGGCTCGCGGTCGATAGCGTATGCAAATCAGACGGGAAAAAAAATTGAATCCTAGGAGTGAAGCTGATGCCCAGGTGACAACTAATCGATGAGGCTCTCTGCGAAACGGTGACGTGTGGTCAGGGTGTTTTATAGCCGCTCATGCAAATCAGAGTCCCAACAACACGACCCCAGAGCCGGCTTCCTCAACCCTTTAACCACTGCCAGAGCCAGATCAGACAGAATACACTTTTTAGCTGCAATTAATGACAGCGGGGCGCGTCTGGCTCCTGTTTTTGGACGGACGGGTTCGGGGTGATGTGTGTTTGCTGGGGATTGTTCGGCTCTTATTAGATTCTCTGCGCTTCAGCTATTAGTGATAAATGTACCGCTGCATCAAAGCTGCCAAAGTTTTGTTGACCTAACAGCAATCTATAAAGCAAAGGCGCTTCATTTTTTTGGCTTGCCTGTAGCGTGACAACTCTGTCGGCCCCTGGGCGCTCTGAGACTCCTTCAAAGGGCCCGCGCTTCACTTGAAGGGCTCTCGGCAAATTGAAATACTGTCTTTAAAAGCGGTGCAATTGCTGTGACGCCTCGCCTGTCAAAGAAATTGTTTAAAAACCAGAGTCGCTCAAACAGATCCAGTTTGATGGTTAAAACACTGGCAAATCGATAACTTCACAGATGATAGAACGTTGTCAAGTGTTAAAAAAAAGCCCATTTTCTTTGACAACAAAGCCCTTGTTTTCGGTAAAAAGACGAGCGCTGGGAGATCGAAGGCCTGTGAGATGAAATAAGAGCTGGAGCTCAAATATATGGTTCTGTCAGCATCCGTCCGCTGAAACAAACGACCACCGCACACTTTCAAACGCAATTATGGCCTTATGAAATATGAATTTGCATTGATTTTCCCCAGTGTTTGCTATGGTCATTGGGGTCTGTGCATGAAATACTCGCAGTATAAATTATGTAAGCGAGCTGACGTCTTGTGTTTGGTGTTATTATGATGATGATTTTATCCCTTGCAGATAGACAGAAATATAATTGCATGTAACCCAGGTCCCCAGCTGCATGAGTTTGTCTGTAACAGGAGCACAATTACTGCAGAGAGGGAGACGGAGGGCCGTAACCCGGCTGGTGAATACTGATTAACCTTTTTCAGGCCTTTGACAAATGAATCGCATCAAGCGTGTGCGACAGCATTTATCACTGCCCGTCCACACTTAGAGTCGCCGGGAAATAACAGGCTTGTGCTAATAAAAGCAAGCTGTGTGCCAAAGTGTATTATGTCAGCGGCCCAATCGCCCGACATCCGTCTTCTTTGATCCGCCACAGAAAACCAGAAGCGGCTTGGATGTGAAAAAGATCCAAATGCATCAATAACACCAGCCATTATTTAATAAACTAATAAGAACATGACTTGGGCTGACCTCTTAACATCTTAAAATGAGTATGCTATAAAATTATTAAGGCATCTTACATTTGATGAACTTGACGACTGACTATTAGAATGCTCTCATATGAGACGAAATTTCAAGATAATGTATGAGGGCAAAAAAAATTAAAAATCTTCTTATATTTATATCATATGATATAGTTAACAGTATCACACCAGCAAGAGTGCGTTTCTCTCCAATACCTGCACCACTGCAAATGTGATATTGATTTACAACAGCTCAATGAACAAGCCGTTAATATTGTGTTTTAGATTCAATGTTGTCCGTTTTTGTTCATTTTTGCAAATGAAAATATTTCCGATCAAAAAAGTGATTCATTACTGAATTAATCCATGGCTTTGACGGAATAAAGTGAGATTTAGCGACTCATCTCATCTCAGTCTCTTGCTTTGTTTCTGAATGAATCGACCGTTTGAACAAATCAAGTGAGTCAATGATTCAGTGAATGATTCAGTGATTAAATGAATCAGTCTTTAAAAAAACTGGCTGAATGAATGATTCAATGACTTATTAAGACATTTATTTAACACACATACTTATGTACATTTCAATTTTGCACATGCCTGTACGTACATACTGTACGTCTATTTTGCATAAAGTGTTTTTCTTATTTTGCACAATGTCTATTTTGTATTTCTCTTTTTATTATCTGTGTCCTGTCTTGTCACGGCGGAGCTTCTGTCACTAAAACAATTCCTTGAATAGCAATAAACTTCATTCTGATTCTGATTTCAATCAGCGTTGTTATGTAATGCTGGATATAAATATTTATTTCTAAAACAAATTTTTGAAATGTCTATTCAATGCTTTTCTCATTTAACACAATAATGACTATCTCTTTGGGGTTAAATTCTCAGTCAAACTCGACGGTGTGATGAACACAATTTACGACGGTAAAGGCCTTTAATTCTTCCGACGCCGCTCTGGTGATGAATGGGGTGTCTGTGAATCATTTCGGCGGATTCTGTCTCCACAAAAGGTCACTTATGTGACACGGGGTCATTTGCATTTCTTCATGCATTTATTGACCTCTGCGTTGAGCGTTAGTCATTAATGCGTTTCTGGGCGTGATGTGTTCACTCAGCAAACGCTGAACGCGGCGCTCAATTAACACAGATCTCTAATTGCACCTCTATTCTTGTGTTATTACACGTCCAATAGAGAACAGTGCCACCAGCTGACCTCATTTCGCTTCCATAATGAGGAATTAAAGGGAAACGGTCATACAAATGATGATACAACTCGTGCCCAACGGCGCTTGGACGCTCATCAGTTTTCCTTCATTCCCGTATTTCTGCCTCTCCGAATGTAATGGCTAACGAGAACAACAGCCTCCCGCGCTCGTGTCCACACACATTTTGGGGAAATAAGCCCAATGGTGTGCGAGGGAGAATTATTTTTCTTTATTAAGCGACCCGTGTCTCTGGAGATCCAAACGAAAGCAAACAATTAATCTTTTCCTATTGGTTGTGTGCAGACGGGCTCGGGCCGGGATGAAGGCGCTCTGTACCTGTGGCAGCGAGGGGTAATTAGGCCCGGTCTGGGGAATAAATGGATTCCAGCTTCAAGTGTGCTGAGCTTTCAGGCCGTGACAGCGCTCTCGCCCTCCTCCCCGAACAACATCTCCGCTGAAACCCTCACCCATGACCAGAAACAGCACAATAATTAACAAGATCCAATGTATTAATTGCTGCGAGCCATTAAAAATGGCCAGAGAAAGTGTATTAATTGCTGTTCCTAACAAAGTGTTTAATCAAATTAAGACCGAGCGTTCAGTTCACAGTCGGCTAAGCAGGAAAAGCTTCTGCCAGCCTGGAAAAAACATCCAACAATATCAATAACGCTGGGAGCGGAGAGAGCAGGATCAGTTTAACTGCGTTTACACCAGTGATTTTCAGATATATATCAGCATCAGTCAATATTAAATACATAATCACCCATTTTTGTGTCATTTAACACTCACTTAAAGTTAAAAACAAAATTAATATTGAGCGAGTCTCAAATTAAATATCCATTTTTCTTTCAGTACATTATGATGTCATGATCTAGCGTTTTAGTTTTAATACATTTATGCTAAATAATACAGGATTTAAATACATGAAAAGCCTGCAAATAATTACTGTATCTAGTCAGAATGTTTACATCATATCATGTTTTTATTCGTCTTATGCATTTAAATGCATTTCTTTTTGATGAATGCATGTTCGCATTTCTCTTTTGTTGTCAATTGCTTGTAGATGTAACTTTTAAAGGTGCTTTAGAGACTAATATAATAATATACAGTCTATTAGACCTGGTTTTGTCACTTCGGTTCTGAGCTCCTCATGCTTTCTGTCTCTCCTAAAACGGTCTTGTCAAAATAGAGACAAAAATGCACAGAATTATAGCTGAGCACGGATCATTTATCTCCTGCGGGCCTCGTTAGAGCTACACATTCACAACAGAGCTTGCTTTTTTAAATAAATACTATGCAAAGTTAAAATGAATAACTGCTGTAGTCCAGCACTAACTCGTGGCCTGATGTCAGAGCACAGCTGTGTGCGTTTATGCATCATTTCATAATCCACAAACATTTACATGACCTTCGAGGTGTGCAGTAAACGTGTCTGAACTTCTCAAATTATCATTTCCATAATCTGTCCTGCATTGTGACTCTTAGTTTAGACACATATGAAATGTCGATTACTTATTGGTATACTTATATCACTATTTACTGGTTAACAGACTGGTTACTCAGTCCCTGATGGAGGGAATGGAGACATTATGCATAATGCATGCATTAAAACACTGAATAACACTCAGTATTTCTCAGTATGGACTCATAGAGGAGAAGATCAGCTGACACAAACAGTCTCGTCACAGATGTTTGCGGTGTATTTATGTAGATGATTGTGTTCATGATCTGAAAGATAACCGAGCGCTTCCCGATGTCCTACATTCCTGGGTCGGTTCTCCTAAAAACCTGTGGACTCCGGAGAGAGGACGAGGAGAGCGGCGAGCAGTGATGGATTCCAGTTATTAGCAGATCAAAAAGATGGATGGCATCCTGCTCCACCCAATCAACATCATCATCCAGATCTAGTTAAAGATAGCGCTTGTGCTAATCAACTTATTTAAGCTGCTGATAATATCAGAGGCAGAATAATCTGCTGTTCTGTGCCACATCCCGGCGCTGATCGATAAAATCACTTGAGCCGGCACAAAGCCAGGTAAGTAACGACTCGCCCGGTCATTAATATTATTTAACACTCTTCAGAGCGCACTTAATGAAGAAGAAAAACTGGAGGAAAGCTCACCGCTAGCGTGGGCAGAGAACCACTCGACTTATAGCTGATGTTATTCTCTGTAAAACACACAAACGCCAATCTACACAGTTCACAATCTCCATATTACTATAAGAAAACCAATCATAAATAATCTGAAAAAGTGGAAAACAGAGGAGCATTATTTGGGGAAAAAAGCAAGCAAGCAAACAAATTAAACATGAAAATTGGAAGAAAAAAAATCCGAAAGAAAATCGGAGAAAATTTAAATAAAATAAAAAATTAATAGTAATAATTTTGTGTTCATTAAACGATTACATTAATGTTTTTATTTTGATTAGAGCAAGGTTTTGCAAAAAAGCAATTAATGCATTTAAATTCTGGGGGGAATAATCTAAAAAGAAGAAAAAAAAATAAAAATAAAAAATCTGAAAAACAAATGTGCACGTACACACACACACACAACATTTGAATAGCTGTGCTTGTATTTTGATTTAAGTAAAACATTGTGTAAAAAAAGAAATTAATGTCTGTAAAAAAAAAAAAAAAAAAAGTAGAAAAATATATAATCTGGATTTTTTTTCAATTTTTCACAATAAAAAAATTACCCATTAATCTAAAAAAAAAAAAAAAAAAAAAAAAAAGGAGCTGTGTATCTAATAGACTGATGGTTTGCGCTCGCAGGATCTAGACAGAAAGCATTCAGAACAGCTGAAGCTGAATGAAGACGAACTGAAGATAAGTCTGCTTTCCAGAAGAGCTGAAGCTGCTTACAAGATAAACACAGCGAGGTGTCGAGCTCCGGAGGTCAAACATCGCTACGCATTTACACCGTCACTGTTTGCATTTACAGAAACACGCACTCTTTTATTCTGCCTGGAAGTAAAAAAAAATCCTGCTGTTGTGACCTCTGACCCCAGAGCAGCATAACACCAGCTATAGCACATACAGACCATCACTCATTGTCACTGAGCTCCTGCCTGCTGTTGAAGCGTAAAACAACACAAAAAAATCAAATGATAAATGATGTTTTGAATTGGACTGAAGTTGCATGTAACTGGTGAAGTATAAAACACTTGTAGCACAGCGATTGATTGACGGGAGAGTAGGCGGGCCTTCACTGCTGCTTAAACACATGACAATGGGATTTTATTTGGAAGCTTGTTTCTACCACGCCATAAAAAAGGTAATTGCGGTAAAGGCTGATTGTGTATTAAGACAGAATAACAGATTCTGCAATATGATTGGTCAGAACACCTGTCAATCAAACTCTCAGTGAAGGGTGAATTACGAGAAAAGACAAAATTATGTGATAAAAAAAAAAAAAAAAAAAAAAAAATCACAATTAACTTTTTTATTTATAGTTTTTTTAATACCGTCATGGAAAAAAAGAGAACCGTGAAATATTAATTCTTAAAATAGCAAGAAATAGTGAGTTTATAATTTTTTTCTCACATTTCTGGGAAAGACAGACTTTAGAGAAAAGTCGCAATTACTTTTTTTTTGGATACCATTAAAAAATATATATTACTTAAAATAAAATAAATATTAGCTTGAATAAAACAAAATATATATTTTTTTAATCTAGCTGCCAAGGCAACAATTTTGTTGCTTGAAATAAAATTAATGTTATGTTAAATACAATTAAATATAACAAGATATTTTATATTTTAGCTGTTTGCCAAGGCAAGAATTCTCCCCCTTTTTTTGGGGGAGTTTCAATTTTAAACCTAAAACTAAACAAATTAACTTATAACACAAAAACTACAATAAAATGACAAAAACTCAACAAAGTGACTTCAACTAAAATCCCAGAAACTTCAACAAAAACAGAACATAGACAAATAAAATCTAATTTAATACATATAAATTAAAACTATTATAGTATATCCATCATATTTAAAAAAAACCTGCACAAGAACGCACCACACGCCTGTTCTCCAGAAAATGTCAAAATCGCGTTTGAATTCAGTAATCGTGTGATTTTCTGTGTGCAACAGTACAAGCAATTACAGCACCGCACATAAAGCCAGCATCGTCCCGCAGCGAGACCGAGGTCAACATCAGGTGCACCGGCCACCCTAATTACAACCAAAACACATACAGCAGGGACGTCCCGGGGTCAGAGGTCAGAGGTCGAGCGATGGGGGCGGGGACAGCGAACACCCCACTGCATCTGATACAGCTTTCAGTTTTTCTATAATCCACTCAATACATATGAACACGTAGCACACTGATGATGAGCGAAACATGAGCGTGACACGTGGAATTAAACAGATGCGATTATTGGTTTGAGATTCCCGCTGGCCTTGTTTTTCTTCCTCTGGTTCAACAACTTTACCTGTTTACGGCTCCTGTAAAACAGAGCTGCTAAATTACTCATCGGCCCTCTGGAGGCAGACGAGTCCAAACAAAGCTGAGTTTTTCGTCCGGAGTCTAAAAATAAGCCGATGCTAAAGGTTTCCTGCAGCTTGCAGCCCCGCGGCCCTTAACCTTTCCCAAAGTTGTAGATGAAATGTCAGCTGGAGACCCTCAGGTATAAGTTAGCCAGCTAACCAGACAGCAGCACCATATGAATCACTGTCATCCGAAATGTAGAATCAGCAATTCTAGAGCCGTCCTATCTGGAAACGTAACGGCGCTCCAGGAGCTCTGCTATTGATTTTTCTCCCAAACAAAGAGACTTTCGCGAATACATGATACATCATAATCATGTAATTTGTACCTTTGCGTCAAGCAGGGAAACGAAACGTAGACGTGGATCTGTACGGAAACGTGATCGACTGCTTTGGGTCAAATATGAAAAAAACTTAAAAACGGCTGGAGTTTGGAAGAAACTTCAAGAGGGAAGCATACAAAAATAATAATACTTGTCGATTATTCCCTTGAAATTGTAATCGCAATTATTAATTATGATTATCATTGAATCCTGTTTATATCTTTGTTTGAATAAAACCGCATGCAATATTTTTATATGAAAATAAATCATCTGAAAACACTCTAACTGAAAACTTTTATTGCTTTTCTGTTGCATTAAGCCCCAAATGTGAACTATACATTGCATTGGTTTCTTCTTTAAGTAAAAAAAGAGCAGAAAAGTACAAATACGTGTGGTATTGTTATACTAAAACTAAAACCCTTAAGATATAACAGAATAACATGAGTGGTCTTTGAATGATTAATTACTAATAGATATCATCATTCTTACCCAATTAATCAATCACAGTGCATTACAAGATTTCTGAAACTTTTAAATATGCAAATAAGGGCATGGTCTAATTAAATATGCACTTATTTGCATGCATTTCCAGAACACTGGATAAAGCCAGATTCATTAATTGTCATCAGCTTCAGATATCCAGCTCTGGATGTGCATTAATTTTCAGGAATGAGATATTCTGTGTTCTCCAGACTGAAGAGCTCAGATGCTCGTGTGTGTATCAGTGATGCTCGATCTCTCTCTCTCTCTCTCTCTCTGTGTTTTCCCAGCATCCCCGGCGCTCGGTGCCACACTGCATCACACCCAGTTTGCCTCGCTGTTCTCGGACAGTCTGAAACACTTTTCCTGATCTCGTTCATCTTGATGGATTGTCAATATATGGATCGTCCCGCTCTCTAATTCAGTGAAAAAATCTAGTTTTCCATTAGTCTCTGCCTTTCTAATTTTCACCGCTGCTTTGCCACGTGTAATTATTAAAGGCAGATTCAAGAAAGCAATTACTGAAGCACGGTTTGTATCTTTGAAATCTTAATAAGCAGAAGAAGTTGTGCTGGGAGAGCAGATACAGCTCTCTGTAGAAGAGAGGAAAGCTCAGTAAAGCTTACGAAACAGAATATTGCATTCCTTGCAAAAAACATTTCGAATTATGACTTTCCCTGATGTTAATAATCAATGTCTGTTTAGCATACGTGAGCACTTTTGTGTCATCGACGGCAGAACGGTGTCAATAAAGGAGTTTAGAGAACAGGTCAAAGGTTAACAGAGCATCATGGCCATTGTAATATTATCTTTTCTAGTATTTTTGAATAGTCTGTATCCTCCAATGACATGACAAGCCTGTAATATCCACTTTATCTTTAACAGAAAAGCAACAGCATTTTGTAACTTAGGATTTAATTTGCTTTAGCTGTACGTTATGCTACTTTACATTGCAAACAAGTGTTTATAATATTATCATATTGTCATAACATAAACAAACTAGTTTGTGGTGCAAAAAGTTTTTGCATTTTTTTATATACCAATGTCTATTTGTAAATCTGGCACATTTATAGAAAATAATTTACTCATGTGTTTAAAAATAAGGTGGATATATGATTACACGTTTACTGCAACAACAACAAAATCGTAATCAATATTTTTGTCTCGATTTCCAGTATAAATATCTACACATTCTTAAGAAAAACATGCATTTACTAGAAAGCCAAAATGACTTGGTCTTGCTTTCTAAGAAATGCATTAAAAATAAGTGAGTTTATGCTGAAAACAAGAACAAATATGGGATCGGAAAATAATAGTAAACTTATAGTTTTCCCCTTGAATTAAGTACATTTTACATTTTTTTTTTAGAAAACAAGCGTAAATGTAGTAATTTCGTTTCTCAAGTAACTGCATCTTGATTGAAGAATGTTTAGATATTTGTAGTAATACTCTATTATCCATCATCAGGAGTGAATCATCTGTTAATGAATTCATCAGTCGGTTAAAACGATGCAACTTTAAATGGCACGACGCCACTGGAATAACAGCAGCGCCATCGCATCGAACCGGCCATCATCTGTTTTATTGCTGATGGGCTTTTTCCCTCGTTCATAATATAGCAAAGGGAAACTGTCAGGCTAGTTTCTGACACGCATTTACATTCTCCAATGACAAGTGACACCAGCAAAAGGCCACAGAAAACTGTTTATTGATCAGCGTAAAACTATTCAACGGAGCAGATAAGGTTATAGCTTAAAGAACACGACTTCATTACATCACGCAGCTGTATTTCTGTGGCGTTAAAGACCTGCTGATTGGTTGGTAAAGATGTTGATGGGTCCAGGCCTGCTATTAACTTCTCGCCGCGGTCATTCATAATCTGTTGCATACTAAACACAGAGCGTGTCACGGTGCATTTACGGGGCGAGGGATTGGAGAACGGCCAGATAATGAAATGGGAAGAACTCACGGCCAAAGTCATTTGACACTGCCAGCGGCCCGCGTCTCACAATTAAATGAATTCCCACTGCATTCTGACCTTTAGCACAACACAACAAAAGAAACTGCCAGGAATCAAAGCAAAAGTGCTTTACACGTCCATAAATTAAACTCCTGATCAAAGCAGTGAAAACAGCAAACAAGCAGCTGGACTTCTTTCAACAGCATGCACTGGATATCACAAGATGCATCTGAAAAGCTAGATGCCATAAACATCAGATGACAGCGGCTGTCAGAGTTCATTAAACGCTCGTCACAAATGATAATGCAGTGCGCACGAGTCAGCAGCCTTCTGTGTGGCTAGAGACTCACTGACGAATGTCACATCGCCAATACATTTATGTATGCAAATGAGCGGTCAATACTTCTCAATGTACTGAAGCGCTTGCCATCCATGTTGGCACTCAAATAAAATCAAGGAAAACGAGACGGAGCTGTTAAACTAGATTCTTCTGAATATAAAACACTGTGCTGTTTTTCCTTCTTTTCTAGTAAAGCTGCTCTGATGTCTCGTAGCGTAGCTCGTGCGCGTTTATTAGCGTCCCATGCTCAAATTCTTTGAATTTGCTTAAAGGGCCTCGCGGGAGTTCACGAATTCAAAGCAAAGGTTGCAGTTTGAGTTTAATCATTAGACCTCAGACAGAAAGTCAATTAGTGGAGATCGATATTTTTAAGAAACATTGAAATCAGGCGAGGGCACGACTGCTTCTATTAAAGAGCGCTAATGCATGCAAATACACAATTAACAGAACAAGAGAAGCACAGAAACACCGAAAACACATTAAACCGGTGATCTGCTCCACTTCTGATCACATGAATCATGGCACTATTGTCTTCAGTTGAGCTGCTCACAGACGAACTGAATTTGTTTCAGAATGGAAGAACTTTATACTGTTATTGAACTGAATCGAATCAAGACTGAACTGATTTGAGCTGAATAATGGCACTTTAGAATACCGAAACAGATACATAGAGATAATTGAAAATAATCGACTGAGAAAATCAAAGTCATGAATCTAAACAAGTTGTGTTCCAAATTTGAAGTTGATATCACAAAAAAAAATACTTTGTTTTTGCGCAGTAACAATCATTTCCACTACATTAAATTTAGTTTTCCATTGGTTTCCAATCATTTTTGATGGCAAGAGTGACTAAATTATCACCTTATTCAACACATTCATGATCCATGATGTGCCAAATCCTTTACCAAGTTTCATTCCATTCCAACTAAGTAAAAAAACATGATAAGACACCAAAAATTTTAAAAATGACTGACCAGCACCAAGTGGTTTGATTCATGGCTTACAACGCTTTAACAAAGACTTTTTTTTTATCCCTAAGGGAAAACTCATAAGAAACTAACAGCACTGAAAAAGTAGACGTGCATTAATAGACTTCGTAGAATTTGGATTTGTTTCATGTTTAAAGAATTAGCATCAACGATTCTGTTATTTTCCTGTTTATTAACGTGAAGCTGCTTTGAAGCCATCAGCATTGCATGAAGCACTATAGAAATAAATGTGACTTGACTTGATTTGTACACCTGTTTAGCCATGACCTCTCATTTTCAATGCACTATAATAGTCACCTGTGTTTATTCGCATCGAATGCATCTGATAAACACTGGAGTTTCATCTGCTCCGACCCTCACGAGAGCCAAACGGACTCCGGCCGCAGAAATCATTTCTCTTACCCGCTGAAAATGAGCAGGCATTGGATTATAAATAACATCACAAACAGATAAGAGAAATGAATTAACACTGGCCTTATCACGCCGCTTGCCAACACGATGGTGAACTTCAAATTTGCCAAATCAGGAAACATGTGCGCAGAGCGATTCATCAAAGAGAAACGAAAGAAAAAAAAGAATTTTAACTGAAGTAACGTGATAACACTCACAGTTAATTAATATGAAATCACTGAGAGCTAAAAGATTGTGCATTACATCTGTAACAGTATAAATAAACAGAGAGGAAATATAAAAGGGATATATTTCATTTGCAGTTATTACAGCACTACGAGACCGAAGAGATGCTTCACGCACAGAGAACCGAGGCTTCGCATTTGCAAGCAGATGATATAGTTTGTGCGGCTGGCAGCTGCGTTCATGACAAACTGATGCAATTTCAGCAGTGTCGCGAGAGCGGTCTGATATTTGTCTCGTTCTGGTTCTTCCGAGCTCCAGATTTGAATCGCAGGGGTCCAGAGGCCCTTCTCCTGACAGGACACAAATAATTACAGGCCGCTCTCTTCATCGGCTCTTATATTGCTCCTCTTATCTGAAGCCCTGCGGTGCATTTGATCAAGTAAGGTCACTGTATTCTGACCATAACACAACATAACACTGCTGTTTGGAGATACGATAAATAAAAGCCAGACAACGTTTTATCAGTTGTGTTATAGGCTGTGTGTGTGTGTGTGTGTGTGTTTCAGAAAGAATTTTCACTAAATGTGTTTTTGCTATTTCCAGGTTCTCTTCTAATGCAGATGATTATTTCAGAGCAGTGTGGTCTGAATGTTAATATGCAGTTCATCACCTGTCCTGCAGGGGGTCATCATGTAGTACTTCAGATAAACAGTAAATCTTTCTTTACCTAAAGACAACATTCCTGCAGGACTGGAGAACCTAACATTCCCCTAACATTGTCAGTACGTTCCCTCACTATGTTCTCTAAATGTAACCTACAGAGAACGTTCCCAGAAAGTTCTTATTCGGTTCCCCAAAAAACGATAAAATGGGAATATTATGGAAACATTCTTTTTGCTTGATTTCTGACTGTCACATTTATTTTGATATTTCATATTAAAAGGGGGGTTTACACGCATGTGTAAGTCATTTTACTTTTATTTATAGAGATGTAGTCTTCTGGCACACACTTACAAAATATCCACATTTGTTTTCATTGACAAAATAAGTTTTATCAAACATTTTCATTTCATTTTTTTCAAGTTCAGCACCTTACACTACCAGAAAAGTCTTACAAATACAAACAAACCTGCCTGACGGATGCAATGTATTGCTGTTTGCTGAATCAATGTGAAGTGTTTTTTATATTTAGAATGACATATTTAATGTAAAGTATGTGAGCGTTTATCTTAAGAAGCAATTTAACTAACGGTACCAAAATCGGCAAAGACTCGAATAATTGAGTAAAAAAAAAAGAGAAAAAGATCCTGTCATCATTTACTCACCCTCATGTTAGTCCAAGCCAATATTATAATGTTCTTTCCTCTGTCGAACACAAAATAAATCAAACTTAATAAAGGAAAAACAGCACCATAAAAACGTAAAATATCATCGTGAAAACGTACAATCATAATGTATGCTAACAGCCAGGTGACTCGTATTAAGTTGTCTATTTTTTTTTTTTTTTTTGGAATAATTCATCAAATAAACCATTTTTCTGTCATTATTTACTCACGTCGCTCAAACCTGTTCATCACTAAAATGACAAATATCTTCTTTTTGTGCTCCACAGAAGAACCTCTTTCACGTGAGTGACGCACAGATCCGTTATTCACTCAAAACCTTCCCGCCGAATTAAAATGAGCGCAAAAACAAAAAGAGCCAATCAAATTTGAGCCCAGTCTTTCCTCTATCTTCTCCTTATATGGTATCTATGCGGGGCTTTATGCAAATGAAGTGGTTCCGGTGTTTATCATTATTTAAACGGATGGGTTTCGAAGAAGTGTGTTATAATTATTCACATATATAATTTAATAAAGTTGTCACTGAACGATTCATGCAAATGCCCTAGTGACTCAAAAGAACAAATACAAATAATATATATATATATATATATCAGTATATATCAGTACTGTGATGCGAACATTTCTCATTGTCATTACTATGATGTGAAAAGGGTGTTATTTACTTATATAAATAGTATAATACATCAGTAAAAGCAGGATTTGTTTCACTGCCTTTATGTGAATTTAAATAAGAAAACTTTTTAATACAATTACTTTACTGCAAAACATCACAGAAAAATGACTATATCACAAAGAGAACACGAATCAAACCACAGTCAGATGTTTTCAGCCTCCTCAAGCCGTCCATAACAATATAATCATATTTGCCTCCATCTCACTGCAGGATTTTATCCACATGTGAGTTTAATGTTCAATAACAGTGCAACACATCATAAAGATCCTAAACCTAAGCCTCAATGTAGCATTGTTTTCTCCGTGTTTGAGTGAGAATGAGTTAGAAACACCTGCAGGTCAAGCATCATCCATTCAGAGACTCTTCTGCAGATCTACAGACGCACACGACAGCCTTCATCATGTGACAGCTTGCCAATACGACGGGCCTGGGCCTTCTGACGTGTATGCAGAGCTGAGATGCTCGCCGGGGCCTGTCAAGAACACGCTTCCTTTGATTTCTCTGTTTAAGAGAGTTTAAGCAGCGATGTGACAGACGATCAGCTGCTCTTCTGCTCTCTGAAAAACTAAATACACAGCTGTTAAAGGAGATAAAGAACACATGCGCAGATCTCAGGACTCTTCCAGCTGTGTGATGTGACTTTAGAACAGCTACAGCTAGAAAAAAACATATTTTAGTTTACTGTGTACTCATTACGATCTCTGAAAATATTGCATTACTTTCCAAATCCTTTCTAAAAGTAAAAAAAAAAACAAGGATAGACATGAAACTGCTTTTTCATTTCTTACAAATAATTGCATAAGTTGTTCTTGAAGTTTTTATATGGACAAGGTTGAATTAAAAACATGCATTTTAATTCGGAATAAATTAATGTTAAATTCTCTATTGTTTTATATAGAATTTTTCTACAGCTTATATGTTATTTAATGAAACTGCAGCAGAAATAACTAAATAAATTACAGAAAAAATTAAGACAACAAAATATTAAGCTCCTCAAACTGAGTGTAGTTTGCTGGTTAAACACTATTTTATTAGAAATCATCATAACTCTAAAAAATGAAATGCAAACTGTTACATTATTCTGTATTTATTTATTTTTGGAGGCAAAACTCACTACAAGTGCAGTTCTGATACGCATTCACTTCTTTATTAAGGTTCAGATATCGTTGCACAGGAATGTAGAGTAAAAATACTTGTGATTACAAAATCCGTTATAACAATGAATCAACTTAAATTTCTGGCTACGAAGCAAAATAAAAAAATATACATATGTATATCGTGCATGAAGCCTTGTTGATTATTGATGCTCTTAAATACTGATTATTAAAGAATAATGCTTCATTATTGATATAAAGGAGAACAGAAAGCGCTTCAGAAGGCCTTCCCCTGCCGGATCATCAGAGTGAAGAAACACAGCGCTGATCTTCAGACACCGAACAGGTTCAGAGATTCAGATTCTGGGTTTATTCATGTAGTGCTATCATTAGGTTTCTTCTTCTTGCATGATCATGCTGTGGAATAAAGAAAGCCGGAGGTGTGATGATTACGCGATGGCTTTGGCTTCAGGTAAGAACGCCTCCCAGTATTTTATCAGCTGAAACACAGAAACACACAAGAGAAGAGCTTTCCCAGCTGCTGATCTGGAGTTTATCGGTCAGTCGTGATGGTTCAACACTG